>NC_134402.1:208856735-209088390 GCF_038048845.1 Mixophyes fleayi | reverse complement strand
TATACTACAACTACTATCTGCTCTCACATTTATATGCAATATACAAACACAGTGGAGATGTGCCAACATGTATGACAAAATATGCAAATAAATGCTAATAATTTCCGTCTTTATAACTGTACATTGCCCCAACTCATTACAATAATTATTATCTGTAGAAGTCACAGTAGTTCATCATACCTACAATCTGAAATAAGTCTATTACAGTGAACCACTAGGGGATACTCCTCGCATGTCTTTACCCCTTGAGATAACATTCAATATATGCAGTACCCATACTCGTGCTCAATATGTAAATATAGCGGTTGTATGTTCAATATCTATGAATGTAATTCTGTGCAACACTGACTTAGGAAAAGTCACTGTATACATTTGCTTTCCAGAATTAAAGATAGTTATACATTACCTGTGTCCACTCACTATTCTTTCCAACTCTATTGAACACACTCTACGATATGGATATATACAAATACCTTATTATATATTATTTTTAAGCTGGAGACATATCATGTATATATCTATTTATCTCCATTCAACTATTGACAATGAAACATATGGACAATTGAGTGCACTGCAGGTGTTGTTGCCAAAAAGTCTTATTTATCACGTCAAAAACATTTGTAGCACCACTCTTTCAGCATTTTAAATATTTTGCAGAATAAGGAATTACACCTATTTTAATTGCGTAAATAAAATTTAGTATGTTTTAACTAGATCTACTTTCCACCTAGTGCTCCTTGAAATAAAAAAAATAAAAATTTCTCGCTTTGACCTAGTATTCATCAGTTGTAAGGGTAGCACATTTTGACGTTATGACAGAGGGCTACCACTTTTTGTAAACCAACTACATTAGCAGGCTGGGCGATTGTATACCGCTTTTTTTCAAAATGGGATACAATATAGGTTTGAAAAGTAGTAGCTAACAATATTCTGTAGTAATCACCGTTTAAGCATGTTCCTCTTTTGTTACAGAAGAACTACTAAATGGTATTCACTTTATCCATCCAAGGATAATTATAGCCAATACTTTGGTCTGTTGGTATGTAAAAAAAAAGTGAATGAAGGCTTCACATTTACAGTATAACAACCATCCCTATTATGTAAGGGTACAACACTGATCCCAAAGGCTCACATTCTCATAAATCTGCCTATGTCCTCATTCAGTTTGGGCACTTTCACCACAGACAAACTGCATGATTACCATTCTAAATATGGGTCTCTCAGAGGGATCGCTGCTCTATATGGCTTCTTAAAAAAAAAAAAAAAAAAGTAAAACGGATCTAGCGTGCAAGAAATGCATGCATGCTTAATATGTATGCTATTATGTGTAATAAAAGTATTTTTTAGTTTTAAACAGTATCATGCTAGATCCGTTTTACCCATTTTCCATATTCATATTGAAGGATTATCCCTGATGGAAGACAAGATCAAAGAAATTGTGATACCATGCCCGATTCAAATTTTTTTCTTGTAAGTGTTTTCACATAAGGATTTGGGTGGTGAAGGACCAGTCAACATAACACACTACAACTATTTGAGCACTGAAAGCGATTATATATTTGTCTAGTAAGTAAAACCACATAGGAGAGTTAACATGGTGGAATTAATCACATGGATTGATTTATGTAAAGCATCTGTTTCAAGAATCTCTACCTTTTTTATTTAATAATACTGTTCAAACAATGTCACACTATGTTGCATCTTTATTTTTTCACGTTATATACTATTTCGGAGCAATAAGGAGGGAACGATCACTAAATTGTGACACATGGACCTTATCATCTGAATAGAAGTATTTTTATTTTATTCACTTCAATGTTTAAATACTGGTTTATTGTTATTTTATGTTTAAAATTTGTAAATAGAGATATGTGAACACACTCAGGAGGCAGGATACTCTTTATTCTATATATTGATACATAATTTTATAGGAACACTTGTGTAGTTCCCTTAATAGGAAACGGCAGCAACTGGGAATAGCGCAAACCAGCCACCTTTTATATATACTTTTTGCCATTTTTATACATTTAAACCTGTTGTATTCACTGCATGTACAGATAGATTTTCAAGCTTCATTCTCTAGTGAGCCTGTAAACATGCCGTCTTCTAACACATTCTACCTCGTCATTGTTTTAATTAATGTGGAGCACTTTATGGAGATCACTAGTTGTTAAGTCATAGGAGTACTTCTATACTCAAATTTTTGCTCAGAATACCAAAAGTGCTGTCGGACACAAAACATTGTTACTGTGATAGCGAAACTTGAATGTTTTTTTAACCCGACAGGTTTTAGCAATACATAACGTGGGAATGCTGCATACTAAGAACAAGGATGAGAAGCTACCACAGGAGTCAATAGTCCCACTGCTAGGTTAATTTCAAGTGTGGTAAGCATACAGTTTGCTTGTGTATGAGCTCCCCATTAGCAAACATATATGCATAAGAAAACCTTTTTAAATGTAATTTACTTTTTATGTAAAATGTAGTTTCACTTGAAATACACCTAAATGAAGCAAAATATACAGAGAGAATGCTAGTACAAGTATGTTAGAAAACAATTTATGTGAGATGACAGAGAGAAAGGGTTTTTAGTGAATATTAGACTGAGCTTGGCTAAAATAGTGTGAGTAACATGTAGAGTGGGGCAAAGGGAACTAATCATGATAGCAACATGGTCAGACTGCCTTTAAGGGGACATTCATGCCAGGGAGAACAGATTTTGTAGTAGTGAGGGGCACAGCCTAGAGTTACAACTAAGTACTAAAAAGGGAATCCCAGAAGCTGCAAGTTAAGAGGGGCTTCTCCTAGCTTTTGAGAGTGCAGTATGTAGATCTAGTCTCCAAATTGTTGGGAGATTTAAATTTTGTAAGATGCAAAACCATTTCAAAGTGTTGCCAATGTTAGTTCATAGGCAACACCATACTGGTTTGAACCAACCATGCTTCATTCTATATGATTACGAGAAAACATGCATTAACCAATACTTAATTATAGGTATACGAAATAGTCATACTTTAATTGTAATGTTAACAACATTTACGTGGTGGTGGAGCTCTGGGGTAAATGCATTAAGCAGTGCTTTTTGCAAATTGCCGATATTCAGCGACTATGCAGAGCAAATTTAAAACAGTAATGCCTTCAAAGGCAAATCTTTGCGTTCATTGATCAAAATCTGACAGCTGCATAGGATATGCCAGTTACCATTAGATCAACATTATGCTTAATCTACACAAGATTGCAAGACTAATTAGTTCTTATTATTAATTATAGAAGGCTTTCCAAACAGTAATAGTGGTGCAAAATGTAAGGATTTAGTTCCTTATATTAGCTGTATTAGACTTAACAAAGAGAGCTGGTTATGACAGTAGATTATCTTGGATAGTAGTATACAAAGTCACCATACTTTCACTTCAATTATGATTGTGCAATCAAACTGTTCAGTTAGGTACATCCCATGAGCCTGAATCAATATAGAACCTTCCACATATTACAAACCCTTTTGTAGAACCATATGGTGGTTGGGCAACAGGTGTCCAGCGACTCCCACCCAGCTCTTTGTTCCGACTATATCCATAGGTGCAGCTATGAGGAATGAAGAGCTGACCGGAGGAAACATCAGGTCAGTGTATTGATGCAGCATGAGAAACAGGAAGATTTGGGACTGCAGATCAGGGCAGGGCCAGAAGATTAGGGATCAGCAGCTGTGACTTGCCTTCTTCCTACCTGGGAAAGACCTGTATCCTGACTGACAAGGCAAGTTCGCTTTATGGTGTGGTGGTAATTAATGATTAATTAGTGGCCTTAATTAGTAATTATTAGTTAATTAGTGGGGTGAGCACATTAAAGGAGTTTTGAAGCAAATGTGAGATATGAAAGCATGTGGGGGCATAAGTGGCATGTGGGGTGCCAAGGTAAATTTGTGATTTTAATGCATTTTAGGATTTTTTTTTGTGCAGACGATGAGACATTGAGAGTGGAAATTAGAAAAAAATGGAACAGAGTGAGAAGTGTGTGTGTGTGTGTGTGGTGGGGGGGGGGGGGGTTGGGTGTCTGTGTTTTTATTTGTTATTTCTTGTACTTTAAAAATTACTCTTGCAGACAGTGTGACATGGAGAGTGTAAATTAGAAAAGAGGGAACAGTGAGATAAGTGAAGGGGTGGGGGAGGGGTGGATTTGTATGTTCCATGTTTATTTCTTGTACATCACGAATACATTAAAATGCATTGCCTCTTTATTAGAGGAAGGAACAGGCGCATATTATAGAGTGGTGTCACTTTCTTTGATTAGCAGTATTGCTTTAATTTATTACAATTAAGTTTAAAGCGGCATTCTGAAGGTTAAAGGACCTTGAAGTGCAGCAGGTTGCCCATCACTGATATAAAAGTCTAATATCTTATCACCATAAAATTGATATACCTATACACTTAATTTTTTAGAACTTAAACAGTTTAAAAAAGTAGTGGGAGCTGATGTAGTGATGTAGCTGATGTAGTGTGTTTGTCTGATGTGCATTTTCTCTATCAAAAATGAAACATTGTTTCTAAAATAATTAAATGCAATGAAAGCTGTATGAGGCATCCTGAATTATACCTTCTCTGCAATGTGATTTGTAGGCCTCTATCGTTCTTGATATGATTTGCACTTATATAAACATATTGTAGTTGGGTTGCACTGTCATAACCTAAAGAGTGTTCCACAATCTATTAAACATATATATACACACACAAAGTCTATATATTACTGAAGTAAATAATAAGTTACCTAAATCTGTCAATAATGCTGTCTCATACCTTTGCAGAAAACAAATTAGTTTAAAAAAATATATGTACATTAAAAAAAAAAATAATAATTTGTGTTTTGCATTTGTTTTTTGCATCAACAGAAATACTGTCTTGCTGGACTCGAATATGCATGGATCGCAGTTCACAGGAAGCATATCAGGTAAGTTCAGTGCAGTACTAAGTCAATGAAAGACTGAAATCATTTAACCTGTTTTCACCATTTAACCGAATGATTTCGATATGAAATTTTTATTTATTTGTTTTTGTAAGTTTTAACTGTCCTTCAACCCATGGAGTGCAAGCATGTGAATTTTGATAAAAAGCAAGCAAGAAAATGTAAATTTTATACTTTCTTGAAATGCTTTTTTCTGAATCCATTAAGTGACACTGCACCATAAGGTATAGATCCACCTTTAGAATTTTGCTCTTTAAATATTCAATATATTTGTGATCCCATAGCCTCAACCTGCACCCGTCTAACCAAGCCCCCAGAACAGACCAGAGATAAACTACAAACAAAAGCGAGAGATCACCATCCCTTTAAAAAAATTTAAGTTTAGTCAATTTTTAACAGGAGAAATAGAGCGCAACCTAGTGTGAGCTTAGTGTCCCCTCGCCCAATATTTTCAGAGAAAATTATTTAGTGTAAGTAAAAAAATCCTGTTTTTTTTTTCATGCACTTGTGAAACACTGCACCATGGGGACATCCCAAAGACATACCCACAGTATTGCATTCTGCTTAAAATCACAATGTCTTTATTTAAATGGAACTTAGAAACCACTTTAGGTTGAATAGATGGTTTCAGTGGGAGAACTACTCTATCCTCATGAAAAATCAGGTAGGGAGATTTGTAAGACAGAGCCCCCAGCTCAGACACACTTCAGGCTTTGGAATTAGCCAGGAGAAATAAAAGTTTTCCATTAAGAAGACAAGCCATCCAATAAAAAGAGGAGTAAGCAGGCCAACTGAAAACTAGTAGTTGAAAAGTGACAGACGTCTCCCAGCTCTTCTGATAATTCTTTGCAGAAACAGGCTTTGTCCCAAAACATACTGTTTGATGAAAGGTACGAAAAGCGCTTTTTGTTGCTCTTCTTGTTTATGCCTGGCTAAGGATCTTATCCAGCTCAGGACCTAATAAGACATCACCAGAAAAAGGCTGGATCTTCTATAACATTGCATCTGAGAGCCAGGGGCAGCAGCATGGCCTCCCTCTATAACCAAACCCTCTCCTCCGCCCTTGATGCGGTTGCCCCTGCCCAGCCCATCCACCTTCGCTGCTCCAATCCCCAACCCTGGCACTCCAAACTTACCCGTTTCCTCCAAAAATGCTCTCGTACTGCCGAACGCCACTGGAGAAAATCTTGCTCCCTGGCTGATTTCCTCCACTTCAAGTTTATCCTCTCCTCCTACAGCTCTGCCCTCTCGCTCGCTAAGCAATCCTTCTTTAAATCCCTCATTTCCTCCCAGTCCTCCAACCCCCGCCGCCTCTTCGCTACCTTTAACACTCTCCTGTCTCCCCCCCCTCCCCCCCTCCTTATCTGCCACTGACTTCACCTTTTTCTCCTCTAAAATCGCGGCCATCAGACTTGAAATCTCCTCCTCCACCCACTCTTCCGCCACCCCCCCTTTTGCCCTTCCTCCCCCCTCCACTCTCCCCCCCCTCTCCCCCCCCCTCTCCCCCCAGCCACCAACTCTTTCTCTCCTTCCGCCCCACCTCGGGTGAGGAAGTCCACTTTCTCATTTCTTCTTCCCCCCCTTCTACCTGCCCCCAGGACCCCATCCCTTCTCACCTTCTTCGCTCCCTTTCCACCTCCACCTGCTCCCACCTCGCTCCTCTTTAATCTGTCCCTCTCCACCGGCATCTTCCCCTCCGCCTTTAAACATGCTCTCGTCTCACCCATTCTCAAGAAACCCAACCTTGACCCCACCTCACTCTCTAATTACCGCCCCATTTCCCTTCTCCCATTTGCCTCCAAAATACTCGAGAGACTTGTCTGCAACCGTCTCTCCACCTACCTCTCTGAACACTCCCTCCTTGACCCTCTCCAATCAGGCTTCCGCCCCCTCCATTCCACTGAAACTGCCCTGGCTCAAGTTACGAACGATCTCCTCTCGGCTAAAGCCATGGGCCACTACTCCCTCCTGATTCTCCTCGACCTCTCAGCGGCCTTTGACACCGTTGACCACCCCCTCCTGCTTCACACCCTTCAGTCCATTGGCCTCTCCGGTACCGTCCTCTCCTGGTTCACCTCTTACCTTGCCGACCGTTCCTTCTCTGTTTCCACCTCTGATTCTCTCTCCCCCTCTTCCTCCCTTCCAGTCGGGGTCCCTCAGGGCTCTGTCCTTGGACCCTTACTATTCTCACTATACACCTCTTCTCTGGGTGCACTCATCAGCTCCTTCGGCCTCAAGTACCACCTTTATGCTGATGACACTCAACTCTACCTTTCCTCTCCTGATCTTTCTCCCTCCCTTCTCTCCAGGGTATCCGCATGTCTCTCTGCCATCTCCTCCTGGATGTCCTCTAGATTTCTTAAACTCAATCTTGCTAAAACTGAACTCATTGTCTTTCCTCCCTCTCGTACCTCCTTCCCCTCTGACCTCTCCATCACTGTTGACAACTCATCTATCTCCCCTGTTCCCCAACTCCGCTGCCTAGGTGTCATCCTCGACTCCTCTCTCTCCTTTGCCCCTCACATTCACTCTCCAAATCCTGCCGTTTCCAGCTTCGCAACATTGCCCGCATTCGGCCCTTCCTCTCCCAGGATGCCACCAAATCTCTCGTCCACTCTCTGATTATCTCCCGCTTGGACTACTGCAACCTTCTCCTTATCGGCCTCCCCCTCTCTCATCTCGCTCCCCTTATATCTGTACTTAACGCCGCTGCTAGGCTTATTTTCCTCTCTCGCCATTCCACCGCTGTATCCCCACTCTACCAAGCCCTTCACTGGCTCCCCTTCCCCTACAGAATCCTTTTCAAGCTCCTCACTCTGACTTGCAAGGCCCTCGCCAACTCCACTGCTCCCTACATCTCTAACCTTATCTCTATTCACACTCCCTCCCGCTCACTGCGATCGTCCAACGATCGTCGCCTCTCTTCCCCTCTGATTACCTCCTCTCACGCACGTATCCAAGACTTCTCCCGCGCCACTCCCCTCCATTGGAACAAGCTCACCCGCTCCATCAGATTTTCCCCTAATCTGTCCTTTTTCAAACGAACATTAAAAACCCACCTTTTCCTTAAAGCCTTCCAGTCTCATGCCTAAACTCCCACCGGTCGGCTACCTCTCTTTCTCATCCCTTCTTCCCTTCTCCCCCTTCCTCGACTCCGTCTCCGTTTCTCCCGTCTCTCCGTCTCATCCATGTGTCTGTCTGTCTTCCCCTCCCTTTAGATTGTTCGCTCCTTTGAGCAGGGCTCTCCTACCTTCTGTTTCCATCACTTTTAACTGTGCTCTCCAGCTACTCAGCTCACCTCCTCTCAGTCCCTCTGCCCTCTGTCTCCTCTCGCTTCTATCCGCTCCCCTCAGTGACTCTCAACCTGTCATCCGTGCCCACCCTCTTGGGCCATAGTTACCTGCCTATACTCACTTTTCCCCTCCCTCCCTCGCTTTCATGCTGTGCCTGAGCCCCCAGAGTTATAGTGCTTACTGTTACTTGTACTGTGCTGTTTCACCTTGTACTGTGCCATTGTTTGTCCTTGTACGGCGCTACGGATACTTTGTGGCGCCCTATAAATAAAAATTAATAATAATAATAATAATAATAATAATAAAGACCACCAAAGCTGAAATTCTGCCCTGAAACCAGCATCTAGAGCTGTATTTCCCAGATATTCAGATGTACCCAACCACATGAGTTCCAAAAGTTGTTCTGGCCAATTTTTCACAGCCTTGTTTACCCAAGTCAAGGCAAAAATGAGTCTCCACAAAGCAAAAGCTGCTACATCGATTTAAGAATGGTCTAGAATTTTCTATCCATACTATTCTTAAATGCTGTGGCATCCAGGAATTGAATAGTGGTAGCCTGAAGTCAAATGCAATTTATGGGCATCTACCATAGGTGGAGTTTCCATTTGTCCAAAACTACTTTTGGTAGTCATATTGCCAAGCTATAGTAACTCCTTACCTTCCAGGATGTGTAGTGCCTGCCAAACCACCTGCAATAAATCATCCACCTCATGCTGTCTTGCACAGTCCTCATCACAACCCGAGAAAATATCATGTATGGAGGGAGGAGCACAAACATTTTAAATATTTAAAGTGCCAAATTTCTAAAGGAGTATCTATACCCCATAGTGCAGTGTCCCCAAGTAGATGTAATAGAAAAGCCAAGTACCCGAGAGAAGCAGTTTGTAGATGGATGGGCTAGCTTGTTAGTCAGACATATTATATATAGTGCCTTTTTAAAAGATCCCTTTTTTTTTTTTTTTTTTACTGAACAAACCCATACATCTAAATAAACAGGGGAGGCACTCTGTAACAAAAAAGTGATCAGCAGTTTCTGCTAGTTAGAAAATATACCAGGAATAGAGAGACCCTCTGTGTTTCGTCAGCTGCACAACTTTTCTTTTTTTACTTTTTTCTGCACAAATTTCTTCCCTGGCAACTCCTGAGCCTGCCTATGTTCTAATAAAAGAAGCATTCACTACAGATCATTGTGCACTACTATTTCATTTGATATTTAAAATTTCTGGCACAGAGGGGATATCAAAGGTAAGCTCAGCAACCAGTTCAATTTGTGGCAAAAATTATTGAACCAGCAAAAGCTCCCTGGTCATGTGCAGTCAGTGCTTCCTGCATTAAACAAGACACAGACAGGTTCTGGAAATGGCTAGACAGTGGAGAGTAATGCCATAGATCTTAATATTTATAGATTATTTCTTTATATTTAGAGTGGCGGCAAATTCAATACATAAAAACGAAAAATATAATAAAAAGAGATTACATGCATGGGGTGCTGAGAAATTTTTATTTTACAATTGTCAGGTCCACGTGCAAACAAAACAGCTTGTGTTCTGGGCAGCTACAGGCATTTGGAGGGCAGCACTGGAGTTAGGCATTTGGAGGGCAGCACTGGAGTTGAGATTCAATCCAATGCATTGGAGTGACACACAAGGAATTCCCACTGCTAACCTCAGATCACCACTTGGCGCTGCTGATCGTTATTTAAAGAGGAACCCCACAATCATATCAAGACATTTTTGTGGGAGACAGGGCTAACAGAGCCAGCAGCCAAGAGTGGTCGTTGGAGATTCCTTCTGCTCACTTCCATTCTCCTCCCCTATAGACAACAGAGTGATAAAATATTACAGTACTTCAACCAGCAGTAGGGAAGGGGGTGGTGAAGATAGAGATGAGTGCAAGGCATTTTAGTGCACACATGAGGAGAAGGTCTTATCTGAAAAGGCTACAGAATGATAGTGGTGCTACACATGGGAAGAATGTACAGAAAGGCTTTCTGTACAAACATTCCAATAAACGTATGTCCTTATAAGGCAATAGATAAATCATACGGTAAAGCTTTAAGAAAATGTGGTTAGAGTACTGTGACTGGATCATTTATAAATAACCTGTGGTATAAATTTATTTAAAAGAAAAAGCGCAGGGCGCTTATTTATATAATTGAAAATTTGCTTATTTTTTACATTGTAGGTATGTTGGTAAAATAGATATCTTTATTTCTGAGACCAGGGAAGAAATCTGTTTGTTTTATCTTTGCTAGAGGAAATGCATGATTTCTGAGGTATGTATCTGATACAATAAGCCTTTGTGGAAGAAGTGTTTTGTGTATCATGATGTGGAGAAAATGACTCATTTGGGGTTTTGTACCTTTCTTTGGGAATGTGTATTCTGTGACTGTCTGAAGAAAGGACCCATGTTAATCTCATGTTAGACCTTTTGATGTGTGAGGCTCTAGCATCTGAAGGCACAGGAAGGTTTAATTACACTGCTGTTAGATTTCCTGCGTCTAAAAACGAGATGCTGAAAATCAAACATTTAGAATATCACAGATATGAGAAAATATTGTTAGTGTTGCATGTAAATCCATGTTTGGGTAAACAAATTGCATCCAGATTCTAAAAATAGCTCAGAAATTAGTGGGCTGGCTTACCCACTGAGGCTGTGTTCAAATCTGTATAGAAAGCACTGTCTTGTATTGAAAATTGTTCTTCATGTTCCATCCGACCTGCTCCCCGGTACCTTCAACTAGGATGAGCAAATAAACATCAATTGCTTCAAAGACCTGCTTGGAAACTTCTCTATTCCTGTGACCTACAGATTAGACCCAAAATCGAATCCGTTCCCGGCTGTTTCTGAGGTTTGGAACCAGCATCCAGTACCACCACTTTGCCGCTACCCAGCAGCTCTGGCCAGTGTGATAGGCCAGTGGGCATCCATCCACAGCAACCCTGATCCATAGGAAGATGTCAGGAGTACCAGCCCAGGTACACCAATAACGGGGTATAATCGCAGCATCAGTTACTCAGAAGTAACCAGATACTGCGGCAAGAGGGCGCATTTGGGATAACGAAAGAGAACGATGGCAAAGTAAACCCAGCCAGTTCCCAGCAACAACAGACAGGGTGGCATAGGTGGTCCATCCTGTCACATATACAGAGCCATATCTGGTGTTATATGGATAAAAACAAACCAGATCTTGCGACAATGATAATATTCGGAGCCATATTGGTTCCCAACAATAGTATGCAAAGACATATATTAAGCCAAAAGTAAATTGAATGGCAAATACCTACCAACCTTATGCCTTGTGTGGACTTTTGTTTTTCCAACCAGAGCCAGCAACTCCAGTGTTTTTGCACTGTACAGGACAGTTTTGAGACTGACCACTAGAAATTGTCTAAGAAGGCTGGAGGAAGTGAGGCACAGTCTGCCTACTACTCATACAGTGGTACCAACTAACTGTTCCTTGGTTGAGGGCGCTGCACTCATTAGCAGGTATTCATGTACCAATAATCACATTTTCTGGCCGAGCATTTGCGGTGGGCAAGTAAACTTTGGTATGGGGGCTAACAAACTCGCTGACTTTATGTTGTGCATTTCTCCTCTAAAGTTTGTAATTTTAGGAAATAGAGGTATTTATGCAGGTGCTGCTTGGGATTGTTAATTAGTTTGTGGTGGATTTTTTGAATACTTGTATTTGCACACTGTTGTGTTATGAGGTAGTGATAGTCATACCTGTCTGCAGAAGCTTCATCTATATGGCATCAATGAAATCAGGGAAAGTTCAATTTATGCTAGTCAACTACTTAATTTTAAGTTTTTGAACATATAAAAAAACAACAACTTTTTTTTGCTTTATTCATGTACCATCAATGCTTTAGACAAGATGTGAAAACAATATTCACATAAATTGTTAATTGGAATCTATTTAAGGTATTAATGCATGTCAAAATCGTGTATATATTGGCCTGGCCCTGATGGCAAGAAAAAGTCCACAAACTTCTGACACTCAAAGGATTAAAGGATACAACAGTGTAGGATTTAACTGTAAACATTTCCTGAGATAAAAAAATAAACAGTAATCCTAAACCTCATCAGTCTCCAAAGTAGCAAAACTGCTCTTAGTTTTTTTCAGCTAAACATTTAATTATCCATACAAATATCTCATATCAAGTTTACATGACGTGCAATGAATGCAAACAATGTATAATGTAATAGAAACCAATCTCAGGATTGATACTGGTATGTGCAGGAGTGTTTAAAGTGAATAGGCAATGATGATGTAAGTGTAAAAAAGAATTAGCTACTATTGCCATTATCACTTTTGTCCTTACCAGGATTTGGGTTCTCCAAAGTGGAGATAGTTTATGCTGTACAGGTCCATGTCCTCTGTATGCCATGCAAATGTTGTCTTCCACATACCAAAGTACAGATAAGGAGTATTAACACCTTCAATTATAATGCCACATTCATGTTCCACCATGTCTAGCAGAGTGTTCAATCCTGCAATGTTCCATAGCTGGATATCCTGCCAAAATGGAAGGATATATCGTCACACAAGAAAATGTCATCAGGAAGTTGAACCCTTGGAAACAAAGTCAACAGTCTGTGAACCAATATCATCAAATCCACATTTAGTGGCTGTGTGTGAGTGAGTAGGCAATAAAGTATGAATTTATATATACACACATCGAAAGAATGAGTTCCACAAGATATAATAGAAAAAATAAGTAAGGCTCACATTGTCATAGAGGGAACCACTAATATCTGCTCCATATATGGGGGACATGAATGTCAAATTCTTCCAATATTTACGTTCCAAATCATCAAAGTCCTGGTGTCGTGGAGTGCAGTACCTACGAATGACATGTAACATGTTACATGCATGCACACAGTATGAGACTACCAAAGACCTTACTTAATAGGTTTGTTTTTACCCCCACTATTACATAATAGCAATACAAGTATATACCTGTACATCTTTCAGCAAGAAATCTCTACCTTTTTGGGCCTGAAGATGTGTCAGCAAGTTTCAAACAGCTAGGTCTAGTCACATCTTAGAAGGTTACAAAAAGTAAGATTGTGATGGATGACAAGACATATCCTTTTTTATGCAAGGCAAACTTCTCTATTAGTCACTAATTGACCAGATGTGAAAATGTCATCTTATTTAAGACTGGCCACTTGTTTTTGCTATTCTTAAACTTACAAAATTATGACATTATGTTGATGATTAACAAAAATGGGATTTTTATACTTACGTAAAATCCATTGGGGGACACCGGGGACATTGAGGTATAGAGTAGGGACAGGGTGAACTGGCACTTTAAACTTCTGTTTAACTAAGCCCTAGCTTCTCCCCCTCTATACCCCACCTCCTGTCCAGCCTCAGTTTATGTTTAACCAAGCCCACAGAAAGCGGAGATAGAGAGAAACAGGAAAAGAGAATAAAATTAACAAACAATAACATTCTCTTACCAACAAGACTGCATGTCAAACTGTAGGAGAAACTAGAGCGTTAAGGGTGGGCGCCCGGTGTCCCCCAATGGATTTAGAGAAACGGATTTTACGTAAGTATAAAAATCCCATATTCTCTGTCTTTCGTTGGGGGACACCGGGGACATCCCAAAGCTGCCCTACAGGAGGGAACGCTCAGAAGAAATGGCACGAAACACCTTTCTTCTAAAGCTTGCATTCTTGGATGCAAACACATTAAACTTGTAAAAGTTAGTGAATGTGTGTACAGACTACCACGTGGCTGCTTTACACAGCTGTTCTCTGGAAGCACCATAGCGGGCCGCCCAGGAAGCACTTACAGACCCTGTAGATTGCTTGCATAGATTATCTGGGACAGGCTCCCCAGCCTTACTATAAGCTTGACGAATAACAGCCGTAATCCACCTAGCAATAATTACTTCAGAAGCTAGCCAACCTCTTTTGTGAGCATGATAGAGACTCAAAAGATCGTCAGTCTTGCGCATCTTCTGAGACCTCTGCACATAAATTCGGAAGACTCGGACAACATTGAGAAAACCAATAGAAATATCGTTAAACGGATTACATAAAATCAATCAGGACCGGAATGACAATGTGTTGATTCAGATAAAAACCAGACACAACCGTAGGAAGGAAAGAGGTCCTGTTTCGAAGAACTGCCCTGTTTTTATGAAAAACAAGAAGAGGAGACTTGACAAGTCAAGATGATGGAGGGACAAATTGTGGTATATCAGAGATTAGTAGTGGAAACACAAGAACGAACATTACACATAAAAACTAAATATTTATTGATATGCATTAAAAAGTCAATAAAAAGCGAAATATAGAACAGAATATTAAAATTTCGAAGTTGGTTACAGGCTGATCAAAATGAAATGTTAATATCAATAATACAATCTAGGAGTTCAGTAATGAAATACGCATGTATGTATCTGCATCTGAAATTATAGAAATCTGTATATCTCTTCCAGAGAAAGCTTAATAATTGGTATCCATAATTGGACCTCCTAATATACAATCATAGTACCAAAAATCATCATATTATAGTTTTTGTTCCTGGGATATAATTGGTCCCTTGATTAATTATATTTATATAGACAGAAATTTCCAAGTGTTCTCTTTATCTGTGTGCTTTACCAGATGGATAACTGAAAAACTCCCTTAAATAGGGAATAGAGGATATATACATTTATTATACTGATGTAAGGTAAGTATGTTCCTTTTTAATGATGACTGTATTTAATGATCGGAGACCAATATATAGGAATATATCCAATACTAGTATTTTAACATTGGGTATTAATCACTAATATCAGGGTTAATCCTGATATTAGTGATTAATACCCAATGTTTAAAAGAAAAGACGAGCTCACACCACTGGCGACAGCGGAGGAGCAAAATGTCTGTCATGCGGACTACTTTTTTGCAGGTTTCGCTACTGGACGTCAAGCCAACAAGGCCTGGCGCCCACGCAGCAAACCACCCCTAGGGGCGGATGACTGGCCTGCAGAAGATTGGCCTGAAGAATATTAACCCCAAAACCTGAGGACTGAAAGGACTGGAATTTGGATAATCAAGAACCTTTTCAGACTACCCATCAGCCTTCCAGGACTTAAGGCAGAGAATACGACGAGCTGAAACTGCAGAGGCAGAAAAATGTGCACCAATCAGTCCCGCGGTATGTAGCTGCCTCTCATAAATAACACAGGTCTGCAACCAAAAAGCTGTTTTCATAATTTTATCTGATTCTTATGTTTTTTGGTGCGCAGAATTCAAAAATGACCACCGTTTTTTCCTGGGGCGTCAGGTTTTTTCACAATCGAAATGTGCCTTGGTCAAACAGGTAGCTGGAAATCGCTAAATTTCAAATTCATCATACTTGGGGGAAAAAAACTGAACATGGAAAAACAAATTTATTTTCACTGCCAGTGCTCCCAAAAACATGAAAATACATGTTTATTGGTCCTGATGGTGATCACTGCAAAGTTGACTGTGCTTGCTAGAAGGGTTGATGGCTCAGGTCCACATTCAGTATGATTCTTCTGAATGGAAGCTTTTCATTGACTCTTCCAAAAGAAACTTAAAAGCACATTTACTTCACAATGGTGGCCGTTATGCGTCCATTCCTGTTGCTCATTCGTTGTACTTGAGTACCAACGACAAGTTCTCATAAGCCTTCTTCAAGAAAGTGGGTTATCAAAACCAAAACTGGTTGGTATGTGGGGATTTAAAAGTATTGGGTTTGCTGCTGGGACAACAGGCTGGGTACACCAAATACCCCTTGTTTTCTATGTTTATGGGACAGTAGAGACAGACTAAATCACTGGAAGCAAAAAAATTGGCCACCAAGAAGTCTAGTTGTTGGTGAAAAGAATGTTCTCAGAGATACATTGGTACCCCCCTGAGAAGGTTTTATTACCACCACTTCATATAAAATTAGGATTAATGAAGCAATTTGTTAAGCCACTTCCCAAAGATAGCGAATGCTTCAAGTACTTGGGATCCAAGTTTCCAGGTTTAACGGAGGCAAAACTGAAAGAGGGGGTTTTTGTTGGCCCAGATATTAGAAAACTCATATCCGACAAAGACTTCATCAGTTCAATGACTCCAACTTAAAAAGAAGCATGGGTTGCCTTTACTGTGGTCATAAAAATCTTTTTGGAAAACCAAAAGGAATTACAAGGAAATGGTGGAAACAATGTTGAAAGCGTTCCACAAGCTTGGTTGCTCCATGAGCTTAAAAGCCCATTTTCTCAACTCACACCTTGACTATTTTCCTGAAAATTTGGGAGCAGTGAGTGAAGAGCATGGAGAACGTTTCCATCAAGATATAAAAGAAATGGAAAGACGGTATCAAGGGAAATGGAGTGTTACGATGATGGCTGACTACTGCTGGATGTTGTACAGGGATCATCCGGAAGCCACCTACAAGAGGAAAAGCTCAAAAAGAAGCTTAGAGTTTAAAAAAAGACGATTTCACAAGCAATCTACTTGAGTTGTGTTAATTTTGTCGTAACCTGTGCAAATGAGTTAATATTTTTCATGTAAATAAAATATTTGCGTTAAGAGATTTTTTTTAAACGATGACCACCCGTTTGTTCAAAAACCTGACGTCCCAGGACAAAACAGCTGTCATTTTTGGATTCAGCGCACCAAAAAAACGTAAGAATCAGTCAACTAAACAAAAGCAGCTGTCCAAAAAAATTTTTTTCAGACCTGTGTAATCTATCGCCCTCTGAATTTACTCCACTAATGGAAGCCGTTCAGAGGAAGGCCTGCCTGCCAACAAACCTTGAAAACGGTGTTTTGAACAGCGTTCTACTGCTTTGTTAACCCACACAGATGCCAAAGCAGGCCTGAAAGAGGCACATGCTTCCACAAAAATGAACTTAATGACGACCTTAACCTAATGGTCTGTACCATCCTTAAGAGTGGCTATGTTAGGAAAAGGATTAGTAGTTACCTTGGCTAACCCTGTAACTGCAGCATCCACACGTGGAAGCGCCTACCATTTAGCAAAAACTTCAGGAGGAAAAGGATAAACCGAATGCAGTCACAGAAATACTTGGAACTTGCTATCTGGGGAAGTCCAAGGCTCTGACAACAAATCTTCCAATAGGGAAGAAGCCAGGAAAAAGAAAGAATTCCCCCCCCCCTCCCCCCCACCATGCAAAAAGAGGAGCCTGTGCAACATGAGGAACCTCTTACTTAGGAAAGTGAAGTACCTGACACACAGCTTGTAGTAATTCCTCCACATTCTGGCAAACCGAATGAATCTCCTCTACAACCGAAGGAGCATCCATGTCAGAATTCACCGCTAAATTACCTTCATTCTGGGAACTACAGTCAAATCCGGCTTATTTTCCTGAAGTTGTGGCGCCATCCTCCTACGCTTACGTGAGGAAGCCGGTGCCGCAGATTGTAACATCCTCTCTAAGAGGAAGAAACCTAAACCAAACCCTGTACAGAGGATGCAATTCCCTGTACCCAAGCAGGCTCTACAGACTCCGCCAGGGAGAAATAGTCAAACATTGACTTAGCGAACTAGAATCCATGTCAGTTGCTACAGTGCAAGCAGAATCAGAAGATGGAGCGACCACAGCCTGTGACCGCACCAACTGAGCAAGTTCACCCACTGTATTGGAGAGAGACCGAACCCAGGCATGTGTTGCCGTATGTAAAGCAGCAGCTGCTGTATTACACGGTATGCTCTTTGAAAGCCGGCAGGCTGTGCACAGAGCCTGCGTGCCTGACTGACCGGATGGTAACTCAACGTGACAGACAGCCCAGGTGAAACTCAACAGTGATGTAACACCAGCTTTACCACGCATGGTTTTTCCCCTTCTGACATGTTAACAGATCGGACAAAACACAAACAAAACAGTGTAATAAACAGTGTAACAAAACACAATATAAATAACAAGCAGCCCACAAAACTGAACAGAAAGTGAGCCTGCAATACAGCCCCACAGAGTAAAAGTAATAAACTTTCGAAAATAATCCCCAAACCTTTCTATCAGGACTCAGGACAGAAAAGGGGAGCTATAAAATGGCTGTTTATTCTGGTGTCTGCACACAAAATAGTGAGAGACCACCATGAAGGAAGTGTAATTAAAATTAACACCACTCCCCCAGGGCCCAGCACTGAATTGGTAACATTCAGTTCTCAACCAATCCAGTGCCTAGCAGGGCTCACTATGTTAGTGACCCTTGCCTGACCCTGTCTCCTGAGCTAAAAATAGCTTTTTTTGTTTTGTTTTTGTTTCATAAAATGACTGCTTCTAGTAAGAAGCAGACTGCTCAGGGACAAACTGCGATTTTCTACCCCTCTCTCTCAGGATTGTGCTGGGAGAGGGTTTCACTTACCTTCTGCTACCCCTCCTCACGCAGTGTCTGCAGTCTATCTGACTGTCAGATCAGGAGGACGGACAGCCTGTGGCAACTGTGTCCGGCTCCTAGGAGGGTATGAAAACGTTGGGAGAGGGAGGCTGGCATCAGAGGCACCTCTCACAGCACCTCCGATTCCCCCCCCTCCTCCATACAGCACTTGCCGTGCGCTGCATACTGATTCCTGCCATAAAATAATAAAAATAACAGAAGAGGCCCAGACACAGTTCGTTCGCCGGGCACTTTAACTAAACTGAGGCTGGACAGGAGGTGGGGTATAGAGGGCGAGGAGCTAGGGCTTAGTTAAACAGAAGTTTAAAGTGCCAGTTCGCCCTGTCCCTACTCTATACCCCAATGTCCCCGGTGTCCCCCAAAGGAAGACAGAGAAATAAAAAATGATGGAGAGTAAATAGGGGTCATAAACTAATCATTGCAATTTAACTGTACAGTTAGACAACGCAAAACAAAAAGCTCTGAGTGGTTCTTATGGGTTACTACACAATTTTTTTAAAAAAATTCCGTACACCGTTTTTATAGACTAAAATAAATTTGGTCTTACTTGTCACTGTTAGCTAACTTCCGGTATTCTCCCACAGTCATAGGTTTCTTCTGGATGTTATACTGAGTGAAAAGGCCAGACTGACCAGTCACTACCTGTTGAATTGGAGCAGGAATCACCATATCATCTAAGTCATCATAAGTCCTTCTTGGGCGCCACTCTTTGGGAGGAATAATCTGCAGTGACAATGTCCAATATCATAGTTTATCATGTGACCACATGTATATAGTATATTGTTGCTATCTGCCTGATAACAGATTCTCATGACAAAGAGAAGATGCTCTACGTAAAACGTCTCCTATGATTGCCATCTAAAAGCTATGCATGTCCCCAACAACCATATAATGCTATGTCACAAATAAAAGTTTATAGTGACACTTGATGACAGTAATGCAGATAAAAGCAGAGTGAAAATTATTTGCATCCTTCTGGTCTATGTTTTAATAAAAGCTGTTCTGTTAGATACTTGGGTTTGATTACAGGTGGAAGGAAGCTCAGAGCAGTGTGCAATGTTTTTTATGTACTTTCTCCCTTTTGCTGTATGGAAGGAGAACTGTGTAATTTTAGTTGAAATTTTACACACACACACACTTTTCTCAAAACACAACAAGAACAATGCTTTAAACAGACAATTTAATCTGTTTGACTGATGTATGTAGCCTGCATAGTCATTTAATGTACAGAAAACATTCCTTTTTTTTTTTTTACTATAAATTTATTTCTTTAGACACCCATTTAATCACATTGGAAAGCTTAAAAAAATGGGGTTAGGGATTTACAAAATGCACACTCAATGATAGTCTGACAGAGATTAAGAAAGCAGAAATAAAATTAGACCCAAATTCAAAATATATTCAGTACATTTTGAAATACTTTTGTGCATATTTCTAAGTGTTGGACATTATACAGGCGCTGGATCCTCGCATTGCCCCCTTAATTACAGCAATGTCACCGTTGCTATTTTAAGTCGTAACAAATCACACTGCTGGGATTTTCTACTGTCGCAGTTTACAGCAGTGATATCGGAAATGGTGACTGTCACTTTTGAAGTCTGTATTTCCTACATGTCTCTCTTGTAGCTTTTACATTTTAGTGTCGCTATAACTGTCATCGAACTGACATACCCTACCCATCAAAACAGCTCTGAGTGGTCAGAATATGTGAAAGCCACTCTGATTGATCAGAAGTTAATATTGATAAAATTGTATGAATGTACTTCATTGCAACTAAACTGCATGCGAGGTTGGCTGCCATCTCTGCCGTATGATTATACACCTTTAAAAGTATATTCATGCGTTACATGCATTTAATGTATTATGTCGATTTGCAAGTATCTTTAGATATGTGCAGCTCTGCATACACATGTAAATGCACCATTCTTTTTTTTAACAATTTACATTGCTGTTTTTCACGTAAATTGCATCCAACTCTACATCAGGCCCACAATCTCAAGATCTGCAAAGGTATGGGAACATTCACGTATATACAAATATGGGGTCTATAATCCAGAAACTTAATTTCCATAGGGTTTTGAGAGAAAAAGAGAGAATTTCTGTACTTATTGTCGTGAACATAGAGAACTTAGTTATTTATAAGGGTTAACCCATCACATAATTGTGGGGAATAAGGGATAAATCATAACTGCAGTATAAATATGTTATTTCAAATGAATCCATTGATAAGTTCAGCTACTAAAGTGTAAAATGTAAGGACAGGAAGCTTGTTGTATAGATATTTGCACATCCCAGTGTGAGAAGATAACCATGTCACCTGTAGCAGCTTCAAAGGGCTCTTGCTGTGAGATACATCCTGACAAAAGTTAGTTTTTGGACTCCTGAATAGACTTTGTGGGGCCGGTCACAGCTGGACATCCTTGCAGCCCAAGGCAGCATATAGAAATATGAGCTTTGAAGGAAAATGTTTTCATAGTTCATATTTTGGAAAATCCTGGTGCTACTCCATACTGAGGAGCAGAAATCACACCAGGGTTGTGAATGACAGGTACGGGTGGTATCCGGGAATAGCTAAAATCCCATATCTTTGGAAAAGGTATGTCACATTGTCAAAATTTCATCATGTTTGGTATCAAAAGATGGACAAAGTCATAAGGGATTTATTAATAATAAAACTGTGTCTGTGTGATGCGCCACAGAAACGTTAGGTCACATAGTAGAGTTGGGTATTAAATCAGGCAACATGCAAATGGTGATTGAAAAAAGTATCACAAACACAACCCTGGGGGGCGGAGACATATGTGGAAGTGTCTTTAAAAACTGAGACTAGTTACAACAAATTGTCAGACTTATTCGGAAATCAATTCACATTGACAAGCTGTCCATCTTCCTTGCCAATTTCCCATGGCACAGAGTATGCCATTCACGTAAGTGAAACTCTGAATGTAACCCCGTTTATTTTAAACTGTTTTGTTGGTTGTGTCAATCTATTAATTGTTTATTCATTATTTTTTTATATCTATATGCCCTGTACTTTTGTATATTAAATCTATAATTTAATATGTTGCATCCTTCATACTCTAATGAATCCATTAGCCTGTTAAGAAGAATATAGCGCGGCCAAGTTAACCCTTTGAATGCCAGTGTGTGATTTGTTAATACATTTGATTAACAAGCTGTGTGTGCTTGCATTTACATTTGTGTAACAGTCTGGAGAAGAGTTAACCCTTTGCTTGCTGGTGTGGGTCTTGCTACTCTGTGGATAGCTAGAAGCCTTGTGGGCCAGTGTGGGACAGTATATTGGGGTCCTATTGCCCATATTCAATAGGTGGTGGCAAACCTGAAGGGTGTGAGGTGTGAGTGCTGTTTGGAGGGGCAATTCAGTAGGTCTATAACCTGTGCGATAGGTAAAGAGAAACTACGGGCTGGAATCGTGTGACCTCATATAGCAAACACCCCAAAGTCACGGCAGCTGTGAGCGTGTTTGTGACACTTTCCACTAAATCCATTTCTCCAATTTTGGGGAGAGTGCTTAACTTTGGGGTTATAGTGGGTTCGCTGGAGTAGGCGCACTTAGTTTAAAATTATTGAATCAGGTGCTTCTCCTCCCCCTCCTTTTTATG
Source organism: Mixophyes fleayi (assembly GCF_038048845.1). Lineage (NCBI taxonomy): Eukaryota > Metazoa > Chordata > Amphibia > Anura > Limnodynastidae > Mixophyes > Mixophyes fleayi. Next base: position 209,066,129 of record NC_134402.1, on the reverse strand, counting down.
GGGATTTTTTTTTGTTTTTTTACTAGCAAACACCATAGGATAGGACCAAAAGAACCAAATCAAACATGAATCACCAGACACTTAACTAATAAGAGGACACCTCATTTGAAAGAGGGGACTTTTTCAAAAGAGTGGGCCCTAAGATTCGATGTGTCAGGATGGGAGAAATATGGCCCCTTAAGTGTCCCCCCAAGGCCTGGCTCTAAATAAATTTTCTGCAGGTAGTCGGTGAGGTGGCAGGGTTTAATAAAATCATCACATGTTGGCATAATTTCTTCATTAAGCCCAGCCCCCTTCCACTTCTGACAGGTGTGGGGGACAGGAAAGTATAATTTTAACTCCTTTGAAGCCATCCACCTTGTGAGTTAGCAGATGGGCCATAATATGGACCTACAACTATACCCACTTCTCCTATATCTTGTTGAATACCTTATTATGGAGAGACCCTTCCCTGGAATGAATGGCATGCCTGATTAAGAAGTCGACTTCCCATCTTCCTCCCCCAAGATTACCGATATTGCTGACACACATCTTTCAGCCCAGCGCTTAATCCTGGCAGTCTCCTTCAAGCTAGGAGGTTTTCGGTGCCCCATTATGATTTATGTATGCTACATCCATGACATTATCTGACTAGATGCAAATAGGTCTGTCCCTTAGGAACAACTGAACTTGTAAAAGAGCAGGACACCATGCTGAGCTCAAGAAAATTTATGAGGAGCTTTGCCTCATCTTGGGACCAATGTCCCTGTAGTGGGAGGTTCAGAGTCATCTCTCCCCACTCCCCACCTGTGCTCACAATGTCGAGATTTTGCCTCTTCAGCCACCGGAAAGAAAAAAAAACAAAAAAAACCCGACGTGTCTGTGGTGGCAGTTTGAAAAACAGTGTTGCCAATTGAAGGTTAGACCTTGACCACCTAACCAAAATTTTGCACTGGAAATTCAGAGAGTGGAAGGTACAAACTGCATAGCTTTAAAATAACATACTATTTTCCCCCTAAGCTTCATGCAATGGAGTACTGACACCTGTTTGAACTTATACAGAGCTTTCAACGTGTCTTCTGAATTGCTAGAATATTCTCCACTGGAAACAAACAAACAAAAAAAAAACCTGATGTAGAAAAGGAGACCCAGAAATATCATGCTTTGGGCTGGGATGAGAAAGGACTTGATATAGTTTATTGCCCAGTTATGTGATTCCAGCGTCTCCGCTGTAATCCACAAACGGTTCAGGAGAAGTAATGCAGATCTGCCTTTATGAGAAGGTTGTCCAGGTATGATACAATAACTACACATTTTCCCCTTTAAAAAACTGCCATAACAACAATGATTTTGTAGAATACCTTGGTGCTGTAGCCAGACCGAAGGGCAGAGCTCTGAACTGAAAATGAAAATCTATCACTTTAAACCTGAGAAGGTTGTGATTCTCCTCCCAGATAGGGATGTGGAGATATGCATCTTTTACATCCATGGAGAAAAGAAATTTGCTCCGTGCCATTCTTGACAGATTTTAATGGCTCCATCCTGAATCTCTCCACCTGTAGATTAGTGTTTAATGATTTCAAAATGGGCCGAAAAGTGAAGTCTTATTTTTGTGCTAGAAATAGATTTGAGTAGCGATTGTGGCTACGCAGCTATATTAGAAGAATGTATTTTTATTGAGCTACAAACTTCTTATTCTAATATTCGGACTCCCCAAAATATTACCAAATGCCCTGTCTGACTTCTCCCTTCGAGTGAGAAGCAGACACTTACCAGTCTTGTGCTTGCCGGCTCCTGGGAGACCCGACTGCGCGGCCGATTGTTCTTGGTCAGGCTTTATTCTCGTGTGCTCTCCCCACCTCGCCTTTGTAGGATCGTGCCGCTCCTGTCTGTGCCCTAGTGTGGTTACTTGGCCGTTTGGAGTGTGTGTAGGGATTGCAGTTGGACTTGGGTTTCCTAGAACTGTCTGGCTGCTGCACTAGCACACCCTGGAGTCCTTAACTGAGCGGTGCCATAATGATCCTTGCAGTCGACATTTTTGGACTTCGATGTGCATTTTCTCATTTTGGTTACAGACTTTTTATTGGGTAGTGCAATTACCCCACAACTGGCAGCCTTGAATTATTGTTATAAACACAATAAATAAACCTGAGCTCATATATTGACACGATATGTAATCGTTATAGTGACTTATCAAAAATGATTAGGTAAAAGCTATACAGACAACAATCAAACTGCAAAACGGACTGAATAGAGTGTTAGATGAAACAAACATATAAATAGTTCATGGAAAATGTACAAACGTGTGTGTGTGTAAACATGAGAAGAGGTATAAAGGTAACGGTAACAGTCTCAAGGTGCCTTAATGATTGAAGAAGATGATTTGTGTTTCAAGTGGTTTCCAACAGAAAAGTCAAACCTTTTCTCAAATGTAAAAGACATATTAAACAGTACCTTTTGTAATGTTCAGACATCCATGGGTCTCAAATACCTAAGCCGTGGCAATTTCTGTAAGCAGTTACATGTCCCTTGTTCTTGAAAGGAATTAGTTCAAACATTAGGAAGATTCTAGAAACAGTGCTGAATCCCCTTGATAAAGGACAAAATGGGTTAAAATTCCTTTATAAACTAGTTTCTTCCAGTTGATGCTAGTTGATGATAGTTCTAGTTGAGGGAATTAAACATCACAAATTCAAAAGCTCATGAAGTCTTACTTACTCTACTTAGGCATGATGAATTCAGATCCTTAGTGTAGTTTAGTGACGAAAAAATAAAATAAAAAATTTGCTAATACTGAATTTATTGTTAGTTGATGGTAGGTGAGGGGGTTAAAATTATGAAACTTACACCTACCAGGTCAGCCCCTGTACGTTCTTCCTTTTTTCTCCTCTCCCCTGACACTTCTTCCCTCATCTGGTCTCTAGCGCTCCCCTCATTGATCTTCCTATGACCCTTAACCTCATCTCCTATAATGTCAAGGGCCTCAACTCCCCTCAGAAACGGGCTAAACTCCATTCCTCTCTTAAATCTCTTAAAGGAGATTTGATATTCCTACAAGAAACTCATTTTGTCCATCATCTCTACCCTGAGCTTCGCTCCAGAAAATTTCCCTTGACATTTCATGCAAGTGACCATAGGCAGAAAAAGCGAGGTGTAGCAATTCTTATTGCACGCCATTTAATTTTTGAACTACAGGACTCTCATAAAGATAAGGAAGGTAGGTTCCTGATCCTCATAGGCACTCTGAATAATCTCCCCTGTATTCTAGTGAACCTCTATGCACCCAACACCGACCAGCATAGGTTCTTAAAAAAACTGGGTTCTTTGTTAGCGCGTGTTCGTCAAGGTGAACTTATGGTCGCTGGTGACTTCAACGCTGTTCTAGCCCCGACTATAGATCATTCCTCAGGCCCCTCCTCGTCTCCCACACCACAGCTGCCTTACAGGCTTTTCTAAAACTCCATAACTTGTACGACTCATGGAGAGTATTAGACCCTCTGGCCAGGGACTATGCCTTCTTTTCTTCTCCCCATAATACCTACTCCCGGATTGACATGATCCTGCTCAGCCACGACCTCACTCTTAAACTTTGCTCCTCCCAAATTTTCCGTTACCTGGTCAGACCATGCCCCTGTCTCCGCTGTACTCACCTCCCTCGCTCATCGCCCTCCTGGAGCAACCTGGAGAATCAACAAATAACTCCTACATGATAAAGAAACCACTACTCACCTAAATTCTCTTCTCTTTTGCTGTCCCACCAATAAACTGAAGTGGCTTTAATGCTGTGTATTATAAGAAGTTTGCTGGGCTCCTGGTCCCCCGTTTGCACACCCTATTCAACTCAATCCTGACTGGGGGTTCCTGGTCTAGGGATTCATTAGAGGCTCGGATCTCCGTCATTCATAAAGAGGGTAAGGATGTTCATGACTGCGCTAGTTATCGACGTATCTCCCTGCTTAATATAGATGTCAAATTATATGCAAACATTTTAGCTAATAGACTAAATTCGGTCCTTCCCTCCCTTACACATTATGACCAAGTTGGCTTTATACCGGGGCGTCAGGCCAGAGACAATACCAGGAGAGTCGTTGATCTGATTCATATCATTAATACCAGGAAGGCCCCGGCTATTGTTCTCTCCCTTGATGCCGAGAAGACTTTTGACAGGATCTCCTGGAGCTTTATGTCCCGAGCCTTGTCGGCGTTTGGGATTTCGCGCAACCCTCTCACGGGTATTCAAGCCTTATACTCTCGACCCTCCGCAAGTGTCATGATCAACGGTTCTCCCTCTGACCTTATAGCCATATCCAACGGTACACGGCAGGGGTGCCCTCTGTCTCCTCTCATCTTTGCCCTTGTTATAGAGCCTCTTGCGGCCTCTATCCAGGCCTGCCCGAACATACAGGGTGTGCAGACGGGGAATCTGAATAGTAAGCTCTCTCTCTTTGCGGACGATGTCCTTCTGACTCTCCTGCAGCCCGAGGGGTCTCTCCCTGGACTTTTTAGCATATTACACTATTATGGGCACCTCTCAGGGCACAAGATCAATATTACGAAATCGGAAGCTCTCCTCCTTAATATTCCCTCCCCAGAAGGATTGGTACTCACCTCCCGCTTAAACTTTCGGTGGCAGAGAAAGAAAATTAAATACTTAGGTATCTTCATTACCAACTCCTATGACTCCCTCTACCGGGAGAACTACCCGGCCCTCTTTGCTAAGATCAAGTCTGAATAGCTCTCCTGGCGCTCACTGATTATTTTGTGGCTGGGCAGGATTATCTCTGTCAAAATGAACCTCCTTCCTAAGCGCCTCTACTATTTCCAGACCCTTCCTGTCCGAGTCCCCCTTTCGGATCTGACATCTATCCAAAAATGTCTCTCTAGGTTTATCTGGAACGGCCGGTCTCCCAGGATTAAGCTGGCTCTCTTAAAGAGACCCACCAGAGGTGGTGGCAGGTGTTTCCCGGATTTGAAAATTTACTATTGGGCGGCTCATCCGAGCCAGATCGTAGCCTATATATTTGCTACTCAAACATTTTCAGCTTCTTTGACTTATGCCCATCACATGTACTGTTCTCTGTTTTTGTCTCTTGCCCTGCAAATGTACTAATTGTTGATTCTTATCTGTACATGATTGCTATTTTTCAAAATAAATAGTTAAAAAAAAATAAATTATGAAACTTAGTAAATGGGTTCCTAATCTATAAGGTGGCAAAAAAAATAATTAGTATTAATCTAAAACAAAACAACAAGATTAACCATGTCAAGAAATCCAACCAGAAACATAAATTCAATTAGTCATAAGAAATCATATTAAATATTGTCTCATAAAAGAACAAAAAGGGAAGTGAGCAACAGTAAAATAAAAAAACAAACATAAAAAGCTTCACTCTGGTGGCATTCACATAGATTATGCCTGTGTGTCCTGCTAATGGGAGAAGTGCAGTTTGAAGGAACTTTGGACATGTATGGAAGAAGCAGCAATGTTTCCGACTTCTGCGTACGGAAATCTGTGAGAGTAAAAAAAAAATTGCCCTTATGCGTTTGGTCTGAGTCAGACTCTCTCACGCCCTGTCTGACAATGGAATCATCCTTCCAACCTACTTGATCCTCAAAATCTGAGTCCCCCGGAATCTCACCCTCTTTCTGAGAGGAAAATTCCAATTCTGAATCCTTGAGGAAATGAACCATGGCAGATCTCCGTCGCATGCGAGGCATCTGAGCCAAGGATGATTCCAGCAATCTCTCTAGTGATGAATACATTTGCATTAAAGCCTGAACTGCTTTCTCCAGGTTATGGACCTAAGATGGTTCCTGGACCACTGCTGTGGGTTTTGGTAACTTTTGAGGTAACCTTTCCTGTGAAGGTGAGGAGTTGTCAGGGTTTCTAAGGGGAGATTAGGAGGGATTCTATCACTTACCTCATGAGCTCTGTGATGGATTGGGCTAGCGACTTAGCCCAGGTTGGTTCCACCATCAAGTTTAAGCAGTGTTCCCCAATAATAGAGACAAAAAAAATACAAAAAATTCCTATACTACCATCTTAAAAAGTTATATTTAACTATTAAGAAACACGACAGGGATTGGAAGGAGACCACTTTGGCACTAACGACATCATCCTTTTATTGATGATGTTTGGAATATTACAGATCAACATCACTAACACTCGTTTGCACATTGTGTGCAGCATCAACTGTGCTTTGGAGTAAGCTGTTCATTGGAGCAGTAGCCCTACAGGATTTGCGCAAGATCCCCGGCTCAGTGGACAAGCAGTAGCATTCTCCCTACTATCAGTGGGGCATGGTATGTGTGAGACGTTGCCCAGCTGTGGCGTGATTAACATAAGCATTTGCCATCAGCTCAGTTACAAGCCTAACAGAGTGCCATCTAAACGGTGTGGTAAATTCAAACACATCGCTGTAAGCTGCAGTGCGATGTACCGCATCTCCTAGCTGCTGGTGTGAACATTGCTCTATAATAAGATCCATCTGTCGGAAAAGCTTGACTTATTATCACTGGAATATTTCCTCTTTGGGGAAACGCTCACTCCAATAAATGAAGTAATTTTCAGCATATAAAACAAGTGTAGATTTTCTACAAGGTATTTGTTTACATGTTATCAGAGGTGTTTGCAAAAAAGTAAAGTACTTGTCAGCTGAGGGTCCCAAATAAAATATTAAATGTCAGGCACTCAAATAAAATATTACATTGACAACTAGAAATCTACATGACTTCCCCCTCAGATAAAAACATTTTTTAAATTAGCCCAGTAAGGGATAATTAGGTTCAGCAGACATTCTGTCAGGAAGCCAACATAAGATATGCAGATCACAGACACGCATTGACTTGACCCTGTATGCCATTTCCTACGTAGAGTAGACTTCCTTTCAATAAGTATTGTATAAACAAATGCAAAACATGAAAACGGGTATATAGAAATAACAACTTCAGGGGGGGGGCGTGGCTTGGAAGCTGAAGATGGCGGGTTGCTTTCTGTGAAGCCCTTTTCACTAGCCTCTCAAATCGGCCTGCAACACAGAGACAACAGATTCCTAAATCGATATTTCTGTGGCACATTGCCCACCAACCTGTGCCCTACCTGTGGAGCCATTTATTTTGATTGGTAACCGGCTATTTCCCAGTCGGTGCCGAACCTGGCCTTGCCAACTTGATGCCTGGACGGCGTGACGGTCTGCACTCCCGGGCTGTTCGGGTTATCCCCTAACCATCTAAGAATCTCCGCACACTGCATACAGCCCCTTGGGAGAGCGAGTACCAAGCAGACACAAGCCCGGCGTTCTGTATCCACCTGAAGCGCTCCTGCATTGGGCACTATCGTGAACCTTGGCCCTTTGAGTCATAAATTCAGCTCTCTGTTATCTTTGGATGCCCTCCCGCTAAAACTAAAACTCTCCCAATATCACCCAGACTCACCTTGCTAGGAGGCAACCGGAGTCTGACGACTGTTTCTACCTCCTACCGTCTGCGACTTGCTTCCAATTGTTCGGCCGCGGTCTCGAGTGCCGAACTTCCAGTTTCTGAAGGTGACTTCAAGTTTCGGGAGGGTCACTTCCAGTCCGGCGCTCGAGGTCAGAATTGACCACGGTGTTGGCGCTGTGCTGAGCTGTCTGGGGGCCTGCACACCAGGGAGAATAGGAGTTTAGCCTTTGCTCTGGGATTCAGGTGGAGGACGGTGGCCCCGCTGAAGGAGCTCCAGCCCTGGACTTTACTGGCCTGCACTGAGGTTAGTGGTGTGACACAACAAGAGGTGGCCCACTCTCAATACAGTTGGAACGCTGACGCCTTTGCATACCCCTGGCATAAAGCTGCTGCTTCTTCCCTGAGGAGCTGCATTATCTATTCTCTATATAGGGGCTGCTTTTACCAACAGAGTACCAATCCTTATGTAGCATGTTTGATTTGTAATGCTGGATCCGCCGCCACTTCAATTGTAAAGCGCTGAGGAATATGTTGGGGTTATATAAATGATGATGATATGGCACTACATGTGATTATCTTCGATTCTACAGTCGTTCCGCTCGAGCGGTCCTCTGCCCTGCCCATCTGTGCAAGCTGAACTGCTTGTTGCCATGCCTACTAAGAAGAATATGCTTAATACTCTGGCGCCTCCAATTCGTTTTCAACCAAAAGCTCCCTCTAAAACGGAATCTTTCCCCATCCGATATGGATCGGCCTCAAAAGGCAATGACTGCAGAGGCTGTTGCCCTCCTATCTCCTACGCTCCTATCTGCTGCAGACTCAGAGGCTGGGCTGGACGCTCCACTCACCGTCCGTAATTTGCATCAGATGTTGTCTGCACTGAGAACGGACCTGTCTGGTGAACTGCGGGCGACACTGAGTGAAATAAGAACTGATATTGCGAAGCTGGGGGGCCGCACGGACCACCTTGAGTCTAAAATTGAGGAATGGATTGCTTCACATAATGAACTGCGCACACCCATGACCAACTACAAAGTGAAGTGTCCTTTTGAAAAAGACAAGATGACTGACCTAGAGGACCGCTCAAGTAGGAATAACATCAAAATAAGAGATATTCCAGAGTCTGTTTCGAATTCTGACCTCCAGAATCACGTTATGTCTTTGTTTCAGAAATGACTGCCTTCAGCAGAAGATAGACCTCCTGATTGATCGCATCCATCGTTTGCCCCGTCCTCGTTCAGCAGTAGGCAACCAACCAAGGTACACTCTCCCACGAGTCCACTTCTTTACCACCAAGGAGGCTATCTTCCGGGCTGTACGGAATGAAGACAACGCGACTATACTTGGCGATCTACAACTGTTCCAGGACCTTTCCCTGATGACCATCAACAAAAGGCATTTCTTACAACCAATTACAACAGCCTTACGGGCCAACGCCATCCCCTATCGTTGGGGCTTTCTGGTTAAACTGTTGATTCACCGCGATGGATCTACATATATTATTTCATCATTAGAAGCAGATACCAAGTTGCTGGAGGAATGGCAAGTCTCTCCTTCATCAGGCCCAGCTGCACGCAAATCTCCTCTGCATATGGAATGGTCCCAAGTTCAGAAGGACTAGAAAGCAGTAGCTCTTTAAGACTGTCCATGCCCACATCTATGACTAGATGAGTATATTTACCTCCTATGTGTAACCCTTACAATATGGGTTGTGTTGTCACATTTCATGCTGTACATGTTAGTATAGCACATTTCTCAGATGTTGATTGCTCACACACAATCTTCCTCAGTGAGGGCTGTTTCTGGGTTCCGCCTCCCGCAGTCCCCTTGGTTTCGGTGCTGGGGCTCCTGTACCCAGCCCTCACTTCCAGATGAGGGCAGGACATTTTATATTATATTCTCTGGTTGTTCATTGTTCACTATATGTGTAAATTTGTTTCTTCTTTATGCCTATGTCTTGTTTAAAGGTTATACTTTCGCACGGTCATATTAATGGTTGACATTCCATAACTGTATTCACTGTGTTTCTACTGGTTATCAACTCCATTATGACTTACCAAGTAATGTGTGAGAAGACTCTCCTCTACATCTTCCCTCTATACTGCGGCTACTAGCCTCCCCACCACCCCTACGTTACCTACTTTGCCACTACCACTCCTCTGTGGCAAATACTCTAGCCCCATCTTCGGGCTAGCTTTGTTTTTTCCCTCTTGTCGGTTTTTATTCCCCCCTTCCCTTTTCCCTTCCCCATTCTTTGCTCAAATGACGCCATCTCTCGACTGGTTACCTCTGTAAAACTGGTTACCTCTGTTTCCCTCTATTATTGTTATGAACTTACCTGATCCCCGTTCCGCTGCGCTGTCAGCGTGGTTCTAGCAGCTGTGTCCGCTCTGTTGTTATGAACTTACCCGATCCCCGTTCCGCTGCGCTGTCAGCGTGGTTCTAGCAGCTGTGTCCGCTCTGTGCAGCGCTTCTACTGATGGCGTCCCCGCACTTCCGGGTTCTTCCTGCAGCTAGTCATGTGACTCCTGGGCGGGGAATTCAAATACTATATCTTCTCTGCTCTGACACGCTGCCTGTGTCAGAGCAATGTGTTTCCTGTTCCTGGCTAACAGTTCCTGTGTTCCTGACTCCTGTGAACCTGCTCCCTGTGTATTCCTTTATTCCTCCTACCCCTGTGTACCAACCTGGCTGTGACCTGACTATTCTTTGGCTTATTCCTGTCACCTCGTATTGGACTGTCTTCCCTGTGTACCGACCTGGCTGTGTTATCAACTACTCTCTGGATTCCCCTCTGGCACCGTATACCTGATATCTCCTGTGTACCGAACCGGCTGAGTTCCTGGACTCATCTCCGTGCATCTACTGCTTACTGCTCCAGACCTTCAATCCCTGGAATTCACGGTTAGTGCCTGTACTTACATCACTTGTCATATTGCCTGTCTGACTATCCATCACTTAGAACCTTCTTCTCCCTTACGTCAGTAGGCTAACCTGGGGGCTGCGACCTGCGGTTCTTTGGCAGCAAAGACCACACTACCTTGCGGTGGTTCTTGGTAAAGACCGGAAGGCCGTTAGACTCCGCGCCCTAGGTAAGCCTGTGCAAATACTGACTAAGGCATCAAAATCGTAACAATTATATAGTCAATGGGTAAATTTTTCTCTTCGAATGTTAGGGGCCTCAACTCCCCTAATAAACGCAGACTAGCCTTCACCACTTTCCGAAAAACGTAGAATAGATGTGGACGCCCTGCAGGAGACTCATTTTTCTTCTAATTCCCCCCCCCCACCCACCGACATTTCGAGACCCCCGATTTCCGATCTACTACAGCCCATTTAAAAGAAATCTCTATACTATTCAGTTCTCAAGTACAATTTACTCTCCATATGAAAGTTGAAGATAAATCGGGCCGTTACCTTATACTAGTAGGACTCCTAGACGAGAGGCAGGTGACCATAGTTTCTTTATATGCTTCTAATACTCACCAGGTACCCTTTATTAAAACAGTGCTGGAGGAAGTGACGAGAGTAAGACAGGATCATCTAATTATATTGGGAAATTTCAACTTAACATTAGTCCTAAAATAGATAAATCTCAGACTTCCCTTGCTTTTCATAAGCTACTGTCAGAGTATGGTCTTGGAACCTTCAACATACCAGGGTTCCCCCTAGACCCTGGAGAATGCCATCCTACCTTCTTTCATCCCTGGAACCCAGAGTTGCCCTCTCAGAAGCCCTGAAGCTCTACCTACAAACTAATAGTACAGACGATACATCCCACTCTACGCATTGGTGTGCTTTGAAGGCGGTTGTTAGGTGTAAAGCAATTCAAATAGGTGCCCGCTTGAAAAAGAATACCACCACCAAAAATATCTTGAATCCCAGCTGGCTCACCCTGAGCACCAAAATCAGAATAATCTTTCTCGATCACTGCAAAAAGAATTGAGTTGTATTAGGAAGCAACTTAACACTTTGTTTGTATCACGCATGAAATCTGCCTTAACTAAACTACGCCAGAAATTCTATGCTTTAGGTAATAGGGCCAGAAGACTGTTGGCGCGGAAGCTTAGAGGCAAGCAGGCTTGCACTAGAATTAAAATACTCCATGATTCCTGTGGGAATAAATCATACAACCCGCCTGACATAGCGAACCTGTTTGCTAAATGTTATACTGACCTTTATAATCTGCGGGATGAACCGAGTCTACCACAACCAACACCAACCTCAATAGCCGCTTTTCTGCATCATCTACACCTTCCAACCCTTGATGCGGACAACTTGGCATCCCCCGGCCCAGTTGTTAGAAAGATTGACAAAAGGCTCTAATAGAGACAGGATAACTTTCTGGTACCAGCACCTCCAATCCCTACTATTATGCCCAAAGCATCCTTTCAGACACGCTGGGAGTCAGATCTTAATCTTTCTCGCTCCCTGCAGCAATGGAAAAACTATATATACCACTTCACATTGCATGTCTAGGTGTTAATCACAATGAGATGCATGTTAAAATAATAAGCAGACTTTAGCTCGCACCTGCCAGGCTCCATGTCAATTGGCCCTCTCAATCCAAATTTTGCTGGCGTCATTGCACCCATATTGCCGACATTTTCCATGTCTTCTGGGCGTGTCCAAGCATCAAACCTCCCTGGCAGGAAGTGTTTGACTTTATATTGGTGGTACTGAGGCTGTCTATAGACCCAGAGGTGGCATTGCTCTATCTTTATCCCACATCGGTTCGTAAGAAAGATAGATACCTCCTGGGTCACATTATGATAGCAACCAGAGCGGCCATAGCCCAAAATTGGAAAGCTCATGATCCTCCTGCCCTATCTCGGAACATATCCAAAGTTAAGCACAGCTTTGAGATGCAGACGATTGATATGCCGTATTCCACTTCAGCCCCAGCTCCCATTATAAAATGGTTTAAGTGGCACGAATATACAACTGAGGGTGCCGGAGGAACTGGGGGTTCAACCTCCCCTTCCCCGGCCCCCTCACTATCACCCCTACATGAATCCTCCCAAGAGACTCAATTTATCTAATGCTAGTAATGTTCACTGTAACTGGTTCAGCAATACTAAATGTAGTAACCTATTTATAGTCTATTATATCCTGTTGTTACACGTATTAGCTATTCATATATGGTAAGACTCATTGAGCAAATCGCCCTCCCCCTCTCTGTTTTGCACCCTTTACCCTTTTTTTTCTGTACCCCAATAACTTGCAAAGTTTGTTCAATAAAAATTATTGATGATAAAAGAGATATCAAAGAACATGTCTTCATATTTCGGGAAATCAGTGTGTCACTCTGTGCTCAGGGAGAAAAACCGCGCAAGGGTTGTGAAGTATAGATACCAAATGTACAGGGAAACTGCAGTAGTCACATGTCCTGTGGAATGATATTTTATATTGTTATAATTCCATCATATGTGGTATGTAAATGTGCGGAAGGTTATACCTGGTTTATTAAAGGGGGAGTTATGTCCCTGGGATATGTCCAAGAAAAGTTAAGAAAGATCAAAAGTTTTGGAATAATTTTGAGCAAACCATAGTTGACACCAAAGGGACATTTCTTTCCTACATGCATATACACTGTCCCTCTGAATGCTGTCCCAAAAGCCTGTGTGTGAAGGCAGAAAGGGTCAGCTCTTGGAAGTCTCAATCTAATTTGTAATGTCCATCTCTTCTGCCTGCCCCAAGCATACAGATTATCATACATTCATTTATTTGCTGTAATATCATCCCATGTATTTTTATAACTGCTATGCATTAATTATTTGTATGTCCATTGTTATCTGTTTCTATATCCAAATGCCCTGTACCTTTGTATATTAAATCTCAAAATTAATAAGTTTTGTCCGTGATACTCTAATAAATCCATTAGCCTTTTATGAAGAGCATTGCTTGACCATGTTCACCCCTTTGAATGCTGGTGTGTAAATTGTTAATGCATTTAATTAAACAAGCCAAGTGTGGGCCAGCGTGTACATTTGTGCAACAGAGTCTTGAGGTGTTAAATGCTGGTGTGTGCATTGCTAACCTGTGTATAACAAAAAGCATTGGGTGCCAGTGTGGGACAGTATATTGGGGTCCTATTGCCCTTACTCAATAGGTGGTGACAGAACCCAAGTGTTTGTAGCGACATGTACAAAATACGGACTTGCATAGAGGGTGACAGCTGTGATTTCCGACATCTATGGGATGGGTGGCGCCAGTGGAGAGTGCGGACAGTATGACTCGCGACACTCAAAACCGCAGTAGTTACATTGGCGGCATTAAGGGGGCAATGAGAGGACCCAGCGGTTGTCTAATCTACAAGCCTTACTCGAAAAAATTAGAAAAAGGTATGGGTGTGCTTGATATAAACACTTAATCTTGGCAGTGCTACGGTTAATAGTGTTTATAGTGGGGTCTACCACTTGGTGTTCCCCCGTGTGTGAACGCAGCTTGGGGGCGATCCAATTGTAAAGCGCTACTGAAATTACTAGAGCGATATAAATAAATGTTGATGATGTTGTTGATAACTCAGCAGACCTATAACCTGTATGATAGGTGAAAGACTGACCACTGGAATCGTGTGTAAAACCCAAAGTCACGGACACTGGCAGGGCTTTACTGACAACACTGTACCTTAATTATTACATTTTGTTGTGGAACACGATATAGCAAACCGCAGCAAAAAACCATTTTGTAATTTAAAGTGATAGTGTGTTATTTGAGCATTTTAGTACATTTACTCGAGGATATTTAACTAGCAGGTTTGCATTGTGTACAAACTATTGGCCATGTGTTCACTGCTGCTATTGTTATTAAAATATGTGTGTTTAGTAAAAAATATAAATAAATAAAATATTTTGTAATGAAGTTTATTGGAATATGGACTTAAGAGTGTGTATTTTTAATAGTGTTATTTACATCTTCAATGTTGTTTGGACAGATGCAGGCATAGGTACACAAAAAAATAAATAAACCACTGCTCAAAAAAAAATTAAAAATAATATCTAATCCGGAAAACCCCAAAGCATTCTGAATAATAGATCCCATATGCGTATTTCTGAATGTTATAAGATGCCCTTTCAAGTTAGACTTTTAGTTTAACTTTACAAGCCCTGTATCTTAACATGTCTCTGTTTGGGAACACAAACTTGTGCTTACATACACAAAATGCAAGGTGCAATAGATCAGTATTGAGAGTGCAGAAAATGCACTGGCAAAAAGTATGGCAACAAAAACCAAACAAAGTTAGAATGCAGTCTGTCTTGTAAACACAAATGTAGAAAAAAACAACTAAAGACAACTAAAACACTTCAATGCTCTAAAATATTCTCTCACCTTAGCCAGTCCAGCTCTGTGTGCACCCTGAGATTCAATATAAGCTATATATTTTCCAAAATCCTGAAATTCCTCCCATGTTGGTCTAAATGTCATGATCTTGCAGCTAGAATTTTGTGATTGTGCAGTCTCTGGTCCCATTGTGAGATACTCAGAGTCTGATCCTGGAAGATACCTGAGAACAAACATGCATATTATTACCGACAGTTGAAGAACATCAAATCAAACATTGTAATATTCTTATACGAAGCTTGAAGGTAAAATACACTATTATACAGATGTTCCCTTGTCACTTATTTAAACATTAAATTGTGTAATGGAGCAAACACACGGTTATAGATAGGCCGTGGATATATTAAGAACATAATACAACACACACACAAACACACATAAGAAAGGGTAGAGTAGATGGACCTGCAATATAGTTTTTTTCTGTCGTCAAAGTCTCTGTCGCACCACAGTTATAAATTACTGCAACAACTCTTTATTCAATTGTTGAATATGCCCGCGGCGTTAAAAGTATTACCGTTATTACGGTAATACTAAGCCGGATTTTAGCTCGCAGCTCCCTGAGCCGCGAGTTGAAATCCAGCGAGAAATGTACCGTAATAACAGTATTTACGCGCACTATTACCGTAATGACAGCAAGAGTGCACGGGGCGCGTTACTTTTGGCAGTAACGCCAACGATTGAATATGCCCCTTAGGGTGATGTGGCATGATAAGGGTCAGACACCCCCTTCCCCTAGGAGACAGAGCAAATTCAGGGCGGTATGTGATCTCCCTGGGCCCTCACACAACAGGTGGCCCGAGAAATTACCATTATAATGAGAAGGAACTCCTCAGCATCTTCTGCTGTGCTCGGATTACCTGAGTGGTCAAAGGAAACAGCAGGCAATAGGCGTCAGACAGAATCTTGAAGCAATGATGTTTATTGCTCAAGGGTCCTTCTAAGGACCATTGTATACTAGGTGGAGGTACTAGTGAGCATCCAGAATTGTAGATGGAATACACGTTTACATGGTCAACAGGAATGTTGTTTTTTTTTAATACAATTTTGACGTAACCTGGAAAGAGGTAATCCAGCCTCCTGCCCCTTTAACCAATCCAGACTGATTAATGCAGCCTGTACATGAATCAGCCTGGAAGAGATTCACACTTATAAGATGTTTGCAAGTGGCAGGGAGGAGTGTACCCCCCCCCCCCATGTCCACGATTTGCCAGGAAGAAGGGGGGCTCAGCCTCCACTTCACCCCTGGTGCCAGTGAGTGTAGGGCAGAAGATTTAACTTTAAATCTCTCGCCTAAAAATACTTTCAGGGACTCTGCCTCGGGTTTCCCCTCTGGACAATTGTGGCTCCAGGGAGAAGGCAGTAAGATCCCAGAGCAGCAGTATCCAGCCTGTTGCTAATTGAGATCTCTGAGCTCCTATATGGTACTTAGCCTGCTGCATCTCCTAAAATTGTTTGAATCCAGGAGACTACTATGCCCCTGGCCACCACTGGACCTGAACTGCTCGTGCAGCCCCTAGTAGCCTGCCACGGAGTAGAGAAATCCCCCTAGGAACCCCCATGGCTCAGGTTCCCACAGACTGGGGGACCAAAGTTCCAATATTTAAATATACATTTGTACTCTCTTCGGCGTTTAACTCATTCAATGATGCGTCGTCGTAGGGAACTTTCAAAATGCATTTATTTTTATTAAATACACTTTTCATTCACAATTTAACCACAAGGCGCCTAGTGCCCGGTAAATGAAGCCATCTGGCGCCGTGTATTAACCTTCCCGGCCCCGGAGCACATTTAGAGAGGACTCATTAAATGGAAACTTATTTTTATATATTACTACTATTATAAATATACTATCGTTTTTACTGTAATTCACAGTAGCTCGCCAGTGCTACACTGCTACATCCACTTGAGCCACGGTTTTCAAATGCTGCTTGGCTGACATGATGACTCAAGGCCGGCAGTAGGAGATTTGAAAAAAGCAGTTCAAGTGGAAGAAGACTTATCCACCATCCATAGATGAACACAGGAATTAGCATCTAGACTTTCATGTCGCTTTCTTCCTTTACTCCTAACAACATGTGAATGATGTATTCCTAAAAGAGGAAGACTTTATGCTATTACGATATAATTTCCGTCCATGTGCTATTGATATAGATTCAGCAAATCTGTAGCTTTAGAAAAAGGGGTGAGAGAGAGATTTGGGCTAGAACCCGGTGTGTTCCACTTCCAAGATACGAGTGCGCAAAGTGCGGTTTGTGACTGGTAAAGGCAGTTAGGATAGGTTTTCCAGACAAAATAGAGGTGATATATTGTCTGACTGTGTGAATATATGATAAGATATTAAATTAGGGAGTAGCTAGAGGGGCTTATCCCTGACAGCTATTAATATATTAGCATATGAATCGGCACTAACGTGGATTATCACCAGAAACCAACTTCTAACACAAGTAGCTGACACTCCAATTAACGAGAAGTTGATGGGTCTGCTTTTAACCCGTGGTTGCTATAAATTCCAATCTATGAAGTGGAACTACTATCTATGCGATTTATTTTGCAAACCAATGATCAGTATATATATTGTTTAAAATTAGAAATAACACCCTAGGGTATATACTGTCCAAATGACTTGGTAATGCTGAAGCATTAATATTGCCCTTCACTGGAGATAAGGGGCCTAATCCAAACCCTGAAAAACAGCCCCATACCATTATCCCTCCTGCCACAATTGGCACAATGCAGTCAATAAGGTAACATTCTCCCAGCATCTGCCAAACCCAGACTCGTCCATCTGACTGCCAAACAGAGAAGCGTGATTCATCACTCCACAGAACACGTTTCCACTGCTACACAGTCCAGTGTTGGTGTGCTTTACACCACTCCATCCGACGCTTGGTATTGGTCTGGGTGATGTGAGGCTTTCATGCAACTGCTTGGCCATGAAAAACCATTCCATCAAGCTCCTGCTGCACAGTTTTTGTGCTTAAATTAATGCCAGTGGAAGTTCGGAACTCTTCAGCTATGGAGTCAGCAGAGCATTGACAACTTTTACGCACCATGGGTCTTAGCAGTCATTGACCCCACTCTGCAATTTTACGTGGACTTCTGCTTTGTAGCGGAGTTGCTGTTGTTCCTAAACGCTTCCACTGTCTAATAATATCACTTACAGTTGACCGTGGAACGTCATCCCTGCTGGATATTCCACGAGTTGTTTTATTGCAAAGGTAGCATCCTATCACAGTACCATGCTTGGAAGTCACTGAGCTATTCAAAACAACCCATTTTGTATCACAAATGTTTGCAAATGGAGACTGCATGGCTAGGTGCTTGATTTTATACACCTCTGGCAACAGGTGTGATTGAAACACCTCAATTCAATAACCTATGTGGCCAAATCCTTTTGTCCATATAGTGTATAACAGCTCTTCGTGTTTCTTAAGCTCGTGTCCAGTCTCCCAGACAGCAGCGCACCCATACCCGCATTGCCTACAGTGTCAAACACATCAGTGTATTCCGGTGGGATAACCTTTCTTTGTATTGCTTTCATACATCTTCCAGTGTGTTCCTCCATAGATACAAAATCACAAGAAGGTAGCGGGGTTAGGGCCAAAGAGCAGGCAGGCAAAAATTGGGATCATGGTAGACTTGGGTGAGAATGATAATAATCCATCAAAGTGTTAAGCAGTGTGCACCTAATTTGGCCAGCTAGAGATATTTTTCACTTCAGGCCCATGTATTGTGTGTGTGCATTATACACAGATTTTATACTATACAATGATAACTTAGTTCTGCCCCCTTTCCTTCACTGTAGGCTTCTCTGTTTCCCTCCATCTCAACTCCTTCTTTCTCCATTCGTCAACCACCTACTTTGCTCTTTTGTTTTCACCACTCCCCTTTTCTCCTCTGCAGCCCCCTCCCTCTTTCCCCACCCAGAAGCGTGAGACACTATTGACAATTATATGAGAATCTCAAAACTCTATATAGCCAAAAAAGACCTACTAAACAGAGGGAATCAATAGATTTAGGCAGAACATCCAGAATCTTGGCCTCATGACAAGTAAAAGAACAATATCAGCCTGCAGCTAACAGATCGGCAAAGAGACTGTGCACCATGTGAAACAATCGAAAACAATTACAATCCATTTCAATCACATAGGAATTCCCATAATCCATCCTGAACTTGGAAAGCTAGACTAAAACAGAAGAGTTCACATCCATAGCAAATAAGCCACATTTTTCACAAAATTGGAGAAATTGAGAATAACCTTGAAACCATATACTACTAAGGCCTATCTGAAACCAAGTACCAGGACATATCAAAATAAGAAATGCCCCTGGTGTTCGCTTTTGTCACTTCAACCTATTAAATATGTAACATGAAAATAGAATGTATATAGCAGACATCCTCATCATGCAACATAAAAGTATGTGTTAGAAAGGTGGAGAATAGGATAGTTTAGAGCAGGGGTGTCAAACTCGCGGCCCAAACCCCTATCTTTTGTAGCCCCACCAGCCCAAAATAAAGATAAAACAAATAAAATACTTCCCTGATGAGTCGTGTCCGGCGGCCTCCTGCCCTCCTCCTGTAGCACTGAATGTTGGGTGTGACATCATCATGCCCAACATTTTCAGTGATGTGCGCACAGAGAGGAGCCGCGACGGACAAGACAGAAGAGAAAGACAGACGAGAAGAAACCAGAGGAAATAAGGCAATAGAAAGTTAAGTGAAGGGGAGCAAAAGCAGCAAAATGGAGGGCACAGTATGAAACAGGGTGACAAAATTGCATATGATACTTTTCTTTTTCTTGCGGCCCACACAAATCTTAGACTTTGATTATTTGGCCCAATTGGGGTTTTGAGTTGGACATGCATGGTTTAGAGCATGTGCCACATGAAGCATCATGTCTTTTATGTAGAATACTCATAACACTCAAGTGTGACAAGATGGAGATGTTCCCTCAAGCACAGAGTCCTCTCCATGGACATGGACATGGACATTCATCTCCCTGTAAACTGAATTCAGTCTCTTTTAGACTTCCCCATGAACTTTAACAAACTGGTGCATTGGATTTTTATTATTTGTTGCCCTGTGCAAGACAAGTGTATTAACCCAATATTCGTTCCCCTTTCGGTTGCGTATAAGCTAGGGACCATTGTGTCACGAACATAACTTTTCCTCATCACTGTGACCAATTTCTACAATGTATACAGGACCTGTTGCAATTTGGAAAGTGGACAAGAAATCCAAAAAGCACAAATGATTCCCCACCAACGGCCACCACCACCAAGTCAGAGGACCACGTATGAAAAATGGACTTGAACTGATAGTTTTTCTGCCGAGTAGAACACTGTGCTTATATGGTTTACATTCATGGTAATGTCTAAATATCCAATAAAATGGCTGATCTGTTATTTTGTTATGCCTTATGCTATGTTGCTATTCATTTATACGACTTAATGCACTTGGTCAGTCTGCCAGTTATATATAGAGCCTATAATTCAAATCAACATGGGCTCAGGACTCTATATGCAACTAGCAGACTGACCAAGTGCACTAAGTAGCCCATCCCTTCAAATGTATTCTCAATGTAACTTGTATTATAAAAACAAGAGCCATATTGTCAGTGGGGAAACTAATCTACTGTGATGTTGTACTGTTGGTTACTGTATTGGTTATCAATGTTTATAATTGTATTCTTTAGTACTTAAATGTAGATAGGTCGGTCCTAATTAACTCTGACCGAGAAAGATGTTTATAGTATGACTGTACCATGCCTCCCCCATATGCCTCCTCCCTCTCTCTCTTGGAAGCTGGGAACAGAAGACAGTTTAACTTTGGGAGGTTCTATAAATCAAGGAGCCTGATCCCCTTTGATGCCATGATGAAGTGACTACTTTCCTATAAGGTTCCCTAGCAGACACCCAGGTGCCTACCCAGCAGAAGTTAAAGGAGGGCACAGATAATGAAGAGCAACACCCCAATCAGTCCGTTTGTGACATTTGCCCAATCAGCCATATGCAAGATATCTGGTACCTACCCAGGTGGGGCCCCACATCATGGGAACTTGTATCCCTTTAAAAAAAGAAACTGGAGGGATCCGAGTAGTTGAAATCTGGGGACTGGTGTGAAAACCTAGGCTTCTACAAGGTCTGATCGGGACACTGTGCTATTGTACTCTCTTGTTATTACCTTCCTGTGCGGATATCCTAACATGACCCCCCTCTCCCCCCATCAGGAGAACCCATGGATCTGATATCTTAGTAAGCCTACAGGAGTACGGAGACGAGAGGTCAGGTTCCTATCACTCTGGTAGAGGGTAATGTAATGAAGCAGCTGGGATCAGCAAGGAGGAGTCAACATCAATAGTGCAATTGCCCTGAAAACAGCCTCCACAAAGTGGACCAGCAGCATTTCAGTATTGCAAACGCATCACCTGGTACTTAACCAGACTAGAGACAGTGTGGGTAAGGGTCCAAAGAAAGGGGTTGTTGACTTACCTCACTATTGATCATTGTTTTTATATAGTTGAATTTATTAAATTGTATTATTATATTGTGTAATACTGTTGTGAATCCTAGGTACTGTGTGTATAGGCTGAGTTTTGGCTCTAACATCTAGTTGTGACACTAGTTGATCAAGGTTGCTGCAGATCAAAAGGAGGCAGCAATCTGCCTGAAGCTAAGCGCTTCTGCATATTTTTCAGTATCTCACAGATTACATAGTATAATGAAAATGATCAATGTGTCAACTAGAATAATATGAAAACAGTATTAAAAAAGCCAAATGCAGAGCTATACACTCTGTACCATAAGCAGTGTTCTCCCCAGCAGTTATATCTTGGTTGCCCCACCCGGCTGTTTAAACTTGCCACTGAGGTCTTAGAGCCCAACAGTTTCTCTAATTTCTCCTATTAGAACATGCACAATTTGAGCACTACAGCCAGCAGTGTGTGTTAGACCACTGATCACCAGTCTGACCAGTACTGGCAGATGTGGGCAATAACTTCCAACATTTTTCAATATTATTGCAAAGTATCACAACTGCCCCACCTGGGTGCTTCTTCATGCCACCCAGCTGGCAAAATTTTATGGGGAAAACACTGATATGTTTTATAAAATTCAAACAACACAGAAGGGAAAATTTATTTTCTTCAATAATTCTAGAATCAAGGCCAGAGGTGGACATGCGTATACCTGGTTGAAGTTCCATATCTGCAATAGAACATCAAACTTCCAGTGGATTGTCTCTAGAGTTCAAAAACAGTAAAATTGCCACAGTCTTGCTTTTGTTTCCTAGACAAACAGGTCTACTATTGGTTGGCCCCATCGGCTGTCAATTTTTCGGAACATCATCATCATCATCATCAACATTTATTTATATAGCGCCAACATATTCCGTAGCGCTTTACAATTGGGGACAAACGTAATAAACTAATAAACAAACTGGGTAAAACAGACAAAGAGGTGAGAAGGCCCTGCTCGCAAGCTTACAATCTATGGGACAATGGGAGATTGACACATGAGGTTAAGTATCCATTTTGCATCTTGGCCCAGCCAGACTGCAAAGGTAAGGTGACTCATAAGCTAAATGATCCTGTCACACAACAATGTTGGTCCGGGGGTAGTTGTCTTGTGTGAAATTGTGTAACAGGCTAAAGGTAGTGAGGTTAAGATGGTGGTTGAGGAATATTATAAGCTTGTCTGAATAGGTAGGTTTTCAGAGAACGCTTGAAAGTTTGTAGAACAGAGGAGAGTCTTATTGTGCGAGGGAGAGAGTTCCATAGAGTGGGTGCAGCCCGAAAAAAGTCCTGTAACCGGGAATGGGAGGATGTAATGAGGGTGGATGAGAGACGCAGATCTTTTGCAGAACGGAGTTGCCGAGTTGGGAGATATTTTGAGACAAGAGAGGAGATGTATGTTGGTGCAGCTTTGTTGATGGCCTTGTAGGTTAGTAAAAGTATTTTATATTGGATTCGGTAGAAGACAGGCAGCCAGTGTAGAGACATACAGAGTGATTCAACAGAGGAATAGCTATTTGCAAGGAAAATCAGTCTTGCCGAAGCATGCAAAATAGATTTTAGGGGTTTGAGTCTGTTTTTGGGAAGACCAGTAAGGAGGGAATTGCAATAGTCAATGCGGGAGATGATTAGTGCATGAATTAAGGTTTTAGCAGTGTCTTGTGTGAGATATGTGCGGATTCTGGAAATGTTCTTTAGATGTATGTAACATGATTTAGATATAGAGTCAATGTGGGGAACAAAGGATAGGCGTGAATCAAGGATTACACCTAGGCAGCGAGCTTGTGGGGTGGGATTTATGGTCATGTTATCAACAGAGATAGAAATGTCAGGTATGCTCTTGTTGGCGGGTGGGAATATTATTAACTCTGTTTTAGAAAGATTAAGTTTGAGTTGACGAGAGGACATCCAAGATGAAATGGCAGAAAGACAGTCAGTTACACGGGACAACACAGATGTCGAGATATCAGGAGAGGATAGATAGATTTGGGTATTATCCGCATAGAGATGATACTGAAAGCCAAAGGAACTTATTAGATTTCCAAGAGAAGCGGTATAGATAGAGAACAGCAGAGGACCTAGCACCGAGCCTTGTGGTACTCCAACTGATAGGGGAAGCGGAGCAGAGGTGGCTCCAGAGAAATTAACAGTGAAAGAGCGATTAGAGAGGTAAGATGAGAACCAGGATAGAACTGTGTCTTGAAGACCTAGGGATTGCAGCGTTTGTATGAGAAGAGAGTGGTCAACGGTGTCAAATGCAGCCGAGAGATCAAGGAGAATTAGGAGAGAGTAATGGCGTTCAGTCTTAGCAGTGATCAGATCATTAACAACCTTGGTCAGCGCAGTCTCTGTGGAGTGTTGAGAACGAAAGCCAGACTGAAGAGGATCCAACAGGTTGTTTGCGGAAAGAAAGCGTGTGAGGCGAGTGTAGGCAAGTCTCTCTAGAAGCTTGGAGGGGCAAGGGAGCTGAGAGATGGGACGGTAATTTGAGAGAGAGTTTGGGTCGGAGTTTTGTTTTTTTAGAATAGGAGTAATCACTGCATGCTTGTATAGTGATGGAAAGATGCCAGTAGAGAGTGAGAGATTACAGATTTGAGTTAGAGGTGAAATGAGCACAGAAGACAGGGATCTACCAATTTGCGAGGGAATAGGATCAAGAGGACAGGAGGTAGAGTAGGAAGATAAGAAGAGCGTAGAAATTTCCTCTTCATTTGTGGGGTCAAATGAAGAAAGGGTGTCAGAGGGTAGTGGGAAGGAAATGAGCTGATGGCTTGTTGAGGAAGAGGATACCATTTCTAGTCTGATCTTGTCAATCTTGTCCTTGAAGTAGGAAGCAAGATCCTGAGCACTGATAGTAGATGGAGGGTTCGGGGTGGGAGGATTGAGAAGATGATTAAATGTATTGAAAAGGCGTTTGGGGTTAGAAGCCTGAGCATAGATAAGAAATTGAAAGTATGTTTGTTTTGCAGTGTCCAGAGCATTTCGATAGGAGTGGTAGACAGAAGTATATGTGAAGAAGTCATTAGAGCTTCGAGATTTACGCCAGTGACGTTCTGCTTTACGGGACAGTTTTTGGAGATTTCGTGTTGCTTTGGTGTGCCACGGTTGACATCGAAGTCGACGTGTGATTGATCCATTATTTTTTTTATGATCACCTTTCCAAAGTTGCTGAGATAAACAACTTTGGTCAAAATGGAACAAAAAGCTTTTTTATGAATGTTACACGATCTTGGATTAACCAGAAAAAAGCTCTTTTCAGATTTCTTTAAGATTTCAGACAATCCAGAGTATGTCTACATTATTGCTGACATGACTGAGCAAGTTGTCAAGTAGAAAAAAAAATTTAATTCGCAAAATATAAAGTGTAATATAATGCCTACTTTCTCCATATATTCATCCTCCTCATCTGAGGAGTCCTGCCCCAACTACCGCTGCTTTCCACAGATGATGAATTGTCTGAATCCAAAGGCAGACTATTATAGATCATATAATATATATTATTTTGTAATTTGAAGGAATTATGTATTTCCATCTTCAACTGTGAAACCAGGTATTCCACAACAAATACTGGCCCAGTATCATACTGAGACACATACTGCCTTCGAGAAATGACTGCAAGTATCAAAAGATTGACATCTGCTACTTCAGCCCAGCATCCAGAGAGACATACTATTCTTAGTCTCCTATCCGAAGAATAGGGAGCACCCAAATCTCCACCCCAGAGAGACAAGGACACCAGGTACAATGGAAACTGGTCTAAGGATCCCATAATATAAAAAACAAAAAAACACCTAGTAACATGGTTTATGATAGGGATCAAAAACATAGGCCTTTAAAAAGTCTTAAGTGGAAGGCAGGGACAATCTACAGAGACATCCACCAATTATGCAGTGGATTGGATCTCCAGAAAGTGAGATTCTTGTTGTACTATTTACAGTAACAATCAGAGCCTCCTTTTGTGCAAAACGATTGATAACAGAATAGCTTGCTGTGACAGCAACATGCAGTGATAGCAACATTTATGAATTAGTTGCCCTTTTACACAAGGTAATGTTCGCCAAGTTTTTTAAGGCAAATGTTAATACAAAAAAGTTAACAGCATGTGTGTAAGGGCAAAGATTAATATTTTCTAAAAAAAAAAAAAAAAAAACATGGACACCGCATATGCCTCAGTGGCCGCCATAAAGTGCTGTGTGATCACCATATATAGTTTGAGCCCAGTACAATTTTCTTATCCTCACCATGTTAATCCAGCATACACAGCTTGACACCACCATTCCAGCCTCATATCCACCATACACAAACCAGTGTACAGCATACCAACTTCGTGCTATCCCATGACCCCTCATCTTGCCCTTTCCCACCCCACTCCCCAACATCAGACACAAGGTTCTGTGTGAACTCCTTCAAAGAGAACTGTTAGTATTTGACATTTGGTCTTATTTGTGTTCAGCACAGGGTTGAAAGTAACTTACAGTTAGTATCACAGATGCCAAGTAGTGCCATGTGTACACAGCCTAATACCAAATCCTTTCAATAACACGGTGCCTGCAGCCAAAGGGCTGTTTACACTGATCTCACAGCATTTGCCCAAGGTTCATTTACCACAAACCGCTTGAAAGTATTTTCTAGTATGATGTTGCCATTGGAGCAGCACAGTGGGACAGCACAGTGGTTTAGTGGTTAGCACTTCTGCCTCACAGCACTGGGGTAAGGAGTTCAATTCCTGTCCATGGCCTTATCTGTGTGGACTTTGTGGGTTTCCTCCCACACTCCAAAAACATATTGGTAGGTTAATTGACCCTCTTTGTTTGTGTGTGTGTGTGTGTGTGTGCACGCTAGGGAATTTAGACTGTAAGCTCCAATGGGGCAGGGACTTATATGAGTTTGTTCTCTGTACAGCGCTGCGGAATTAGTGGCGCTATATAAATAGATGATGATGATCTCCAAAAACTATAACACTTGTAGTAATTCAATTGACATCTCTTCTTTGGGACTTACACCCTTAATTGAAAGCATCTCAGATGGCATAATTTCTCAATATAGAGGGAGGAGAGATATCCAAGGCCAATTACAGAGACAGCCTAGGAATTCAATCGGCAAGGTCAGAAGACATGCAGTGAATATAGCACCAGATTTCATAGTGGTTACCTTTTCTGCAATTACTTCCTCATCTCCAGCCTAGTACACTTAAATCTACTGCCAATCCTATTACCAGTGCTGAACGATTCTCTCTATAGTAAAGCTGAGTACACACTGATGCAATAATCGTATAGATCACACAATAACGACAGTTTGGCAAGATATTGCAAGACTCTGTAAAGCACATCGTATCATTTGATTTTGTTTCATAAACTTCCTCAAGATCACGATCAACGATGGAACAATGTTGGGCAAATGTGGAAGGTTGTACGCACTTACGACCAGCAGCATAGGCAGATATCTGTAGAGTGTACAGAGTCACTATCTTTTCAGCAGATGGTTATGAGAGATGAAGCTCACAGAGCTGAAGGTAAACCACATAGGTATGTAAACATGAATCTGCATACTCATCAAGACTTTCAGTCGTTGGTAAAAATTTTACAGAGATCGCATCTGAAGTTATTTTCAATAGTGTGTACCCAGCTTAAGAAATGGCATAATCTGGTGGTTCTTATCAGCGGGAACTGCTCCACTTAATCATTGCTTGGGGCTAGTAATAAGACTCAACTCAGCAGCCTATTTTAAAGGGGAAAAAAAATGCAGGTGGCCCAGTGTCCCAGCCCTCTACGGGACTGACCCAGGAGGCAGATGCCCCTGTGCCCCCCCCCCCCCATTAGCCCCTGTATACAACATTTCTTGATGCAAGACTGTGTTGAAGTAACAAAAATAGATTGTCTTGTGCTCCAGCTTGTCTTTGTCCTTATGTGGTACTGGGATGGGATATATGATGCACATTGTTGTCTGAGCAATATAGCTGCAATTAAAGCTGTAGTAATGTTTGGTCAAAGTGAACGTGCCTAAATATATACAACACAGTGCTGTGTATCCTCTTTATCACATTCATGTAACCCTAACAGCAAAAACATCAGACAAAATACATAAGAGAATCAAAGCCAAGTGATACAGAGATTTGATTTAACAAACTTAAGAGATAAGTAAATTGAATCTCAGTTCCCAATAATACTTCACCAAATAGTATTATAACTGATGGCACAGACCAACAGCATTAAACAAAATTATATTTTACATTGCAAATGCACAATTCAGAGCATCAAACTGTGTGTAAAAAAACACTAAACATGAATTGAACTGTGGGGTACAAAAAATAACCATTAGTTCACAGGCAAAGTCCCGGAAAAATAAACATTCAGATTCCGAACCATTAAGGAGCACAAAATACCAATATGAGTTGTATTTTGCATAAAATGCTCTGCGCATGCCCAAAACCAGACTATACGCCAGTGAACGCAAAACCATCCAAATCATCAACGGACACTTACGACAGCCTATTATTTATTGGGCCAAATGGGGAGGGGAATGGGTGTATGCCAGTGGTTCCCAAACTGTGCACCGCAGCTCCATGGGGTGCTGCAACGATCTCACAGGGGTGCCACAGCCAGGGCCTGTGGTAAGCAAGACAAGGGACTACTTGGTAATTATTTTGGCGTAGGGGTGCCTTGCAAAACATATGGAAAAACTAAGAGTGCCTCGAACTGAGAAAGTTTGGGATCCACTGGTGTATGCACATAGTCAATGTACAGCTAAGGCATGCCAAGCTCAAGCTCTCACACCAGTGCCTGATTCAAGCTTTGGCTATTTTAGAGGTACGTGATTTTCTGTCATATCACTTGCACCAGCTACAAGTCAACTGTGAATGCCGAGTGAAGTGATAGTGATGACGGTCGCGTATGCATGCTAGAACATGTTTTGAATCAGGAGCAACTATAAAAATGCATTTTATGTACAGAAGACATTAATCACATCAAGGTAATTGTGTAGATTGGGGGGGTGATTTTTTAAAATATTTTTTTTATTAATGACTATTATTAACTGGTGACAATCATTGAATGTTTTCTCTGTATGTCCCGCTGGGACTTTATATTCCACGTATATACTGGACGTATCCTGCAATGTATTGTAGCTGTCAAAGCAGACCATACCTTGACTCGTATTCAACAAGAGACGTTTCTTTAAATCCGTTTATAGTTTAATACAGACTTGCATATGCCCGATTTACGTGCATTTAAAGGTTAAAAACTTAATGTTTAGGCCCTCAGTTTGTGATAGTACAACCGTAAAAGCTGCTATACCCAAAATAAAAGTAAGCTTACATAGAAAGCTACCAATAATATTCAGAAATATATATGTTAAAATTTCAGAAGTTTATGAAAATTGAATATATTGGAAAATAATATTATGATTCCTGTCTGTGACCTTACCTACTGGTGTCAAAATACATGATTTTATTAGCGGTTAACTCTAGTAAGTATGTAACATTTGGTTCCAATGACCACATACCCAACAAGCATTGGCACCTGCTGTCAAGATCGTTTACATTGCAGTGCATTTTTTAGCACCATTTACTGGCATTCACCCACTTACCGCATGTTCACGCAGTTAATGCAACACCAGAGAGCAAACAGCCTTAAGGACACTACAGTCACCCACTTAATGTCAGTCAATGGCTGTTATCAGATAATAATAGCTTATACTCAAACATACAGCAAATAAAATATGTCCAGTATATCAGAATCAGATGTGATCATGGTATGGGATAGTTTACTTATATATTTCCGAATGTAGATATTGTATATATTACTTGCATTACATACGTCCAATAGCCCTTTAATACTGTCAGAGGGTGCCAGCTTAGGAAGATGATTTTGTTTTGGTGTAAACGACGTTACACACAAGTAACAGCACCATAGTTACAAATGAGTCAACAAAGAAAGAATCACTTGCTCTTTATTTACAATTGTTTCCACCTATGAACGCGCACAGGATCGTCAGAAAAGGCCATATCGGCTGCCAGCCGAAAAGACCACAGAAGAACTCCATTGAAGATCGAACCTTTATTCTACTAATTCATCTCTGCCCAAACCTAACATACATCAAGGATGATTAATATGTACGTACGGTTTGTTTGTTTTTTTCCTCCCCGAGGATTTTGTTCGCCTAATAAATACGGTTCCTAGATCTCCCGTTCCACTTCCGCTGTCGAATCTGCTTCGCAGCCCAGGTAGGCCGCATCTCCTTCGAGCCCAGCCCTCTACATTTGCGGATTGGTTGAGCCACATGCAATGTCCCCTAACCAGTGCAACGCCATTGGCTACATGTACGAAATGTCACTGAAGCACACGCCTCTCCTTCCTTGAATTAGCTGAAGCGAACCCTACAACCCAAAAGCAACCCAGTTGTCTCACGTATGGATACACACAGTAATCAGTACGGTGATTATAATAATTCTCAGTCATCCAACTGAGATTGTTCATAAGATTGCTCTGACGCTACGGACGGAATTTGATTTATTTTTTTGTCGCGTTTATACCTGTGATGCATTCATTCCTTATGTACTGTATTTGGAGGACAACATACTTGATTGGTTGCAAATGTGTACTTACACCCAAACCTGAAACGGACGAGAGAATGTTACAAGCAATAAACAGGTGGAATCGCAGACACAATGGGTCTATTAAAGATTAGAAAGAGGCATAATATATGCATGTACCATGCTGGTTAACAGCTATGCAAAACAGTATTTATACTATATAATAAACATGTTCCTTGTTTTCATTGGACTGGACATTTTTTTGCCTTTAAAATAACCTTATACTTTAGACCCTTCACCATACTGAGACACTTAGGGGCATATTCATTTGTTAGCAAGTTGTATTTTTAGAGCGTGTTAAGTGTTTTGTTTTTTTTCCATCATTTTCGAGCGTGGAAACTTTACCCGCAATTCAATTTTTTTTTATTTTTTTTTCAAGAAACGGTCCTCTCGCGCTCCAGTCATTTTTCTATTAAAGGTATAGGGTGGTCGAGAACCAACCGCGTTAAAAGCAATTCAATTGTTTTTTAACGCTGTGGGTAAAACAGGCAAATATGCTGTTTCATCTCGCACCTCCTTGGTCTGCTCTAAAAAATAAAAATTAGTTAAAAGTTCCTAGAAAAAGCTATTAAAGATAAAAAAAAATGTAATATAAGTTAATTACAATCACATCAAAATGAAAAAGGATAAATATTTCTTTAAAAATACAGTCAAAGTAAATAATAAAATTTACAAATTTCCCCTTTTCAAAATAACTTCAGTGGTGCAGTCCTTTTTTATTTTAAATTAACTGACACACTTTTTTTTTTTCAAAATCACTTGAGTGGACAGTGGTGCAGGAGATTTTTGTGGAGAAATTACAGTTACCTGAGTGATTCTTTTTTTGGTGCACACAACCTTTTCCAGCATTTGACTGAAGTATTTCCTGGTGGATTATCGCGGATTTCGTATTGTTTGGTGTTGTTTGTCCTAAAAATTAGCAAAATTAACATATAAGTTTGTGGGAGAGAATGGTGGACAGGTAATGGCAGTATTGTCAATAGTGGCAAGTAGGAGTAAAATCCCCAGGACACGTCTGTACCGTAACAGGCGTTTGCTTGATGGATTGCCCGAGGAGGAGGTGAGAAGACTTTATCGCCTATCCTCTTCTGTAATTTACAATCTGTATGAGATTGAAAAACAGGACCTGGAACCTCATTATCCTAGTAACCGAGCAGTCCCTGGACTTGCCAAACTGCTTGGTGCTTTGCATTTTCTTGCTTCAGGAACATTTCAGCCCACCTTGGCAGTTATTGCCGGGTTTTCCCAACCCACTTTTTCTAGGATCATGTTCCAGGTCCTAAATGCCCTCAAAAAGCACACTGCACCGTTTATGAATTTGCCGCAGTCTGCCAATGAGTGGTGTGAGGTCAAAGCTAATTTTTAGGCTTTGTCTCAAATGCCAAATGTGCTGGGTGATCGAAAACTCTTCCATTGCATAAATGTTCAGATGGTGTGTGATGCAACCCAAAAAATCACCAATGTTGTTGTTGGATTTCCAGGTCCATGACTCTTTCATCTTGCAACAGTCGTCCTTGTTCTGGAATTTCGAAACAAGATCCTTTCTACATGGCTGGCTTCTTGGTAATTATTTTTTGATTTG
Source organism: Mixophyes fleayi (assembly GCF_038048845.1). Classification (NCBI taxonomy): domain Eukaryota; kingdom Metazoa; phylum Chordata; class Amphibia; order Anura; family Limnodynastidae; genus Mixophyes; species Mixophyes fleayi. The sequence continues at coordinate 209,034,682 of NC_134402.1, read as the reverse complement.
TTTGTTAAATGTTTATTCCAAGCTTAGTGCAAAACCCCCCAAAAATTGTAAAGATGTGCCAGTGCTACTAAAAAGATTTGTAATTTTTTTTTTTTGTAGGCGATGTAATTGAAAGAACATTTGGTGCACTTAAAAGCTGGTTTTGCTGTTTAGACAGGTCTGGCGGTGTGCTTTTATATTCACCCTCTAAAGTTTGTGATATAATTATTGCTTGTTGTATTCTGCACAATATTTGTATAGCAAACCGATTGGGGGTTGATATAGATCCAGAGATTTCTTTCGATTTGGACCTTTCTACTGAGGTAGGACAGATGGAGGAGCTTGTAACTCATGTCCGTCAACGTGTAATAGAAGATTTCTTTTCATGTAAGTATTTTTAATTTGTAATAAGGTCCAAGTTATATTTGTGTAGTTAAATAATAAAATAATGTCCTTGTCATCCAATATACAGGAATGATGCCAAACTGTCTACCTGTCACCAAAGGAGGATGTTCTCTACCATTTGTGATAATGGGTAAGAAAAGCCAAAAAACATCCATGATGAGGGAGTATTTTTTTGTTTTGGACATTACAGTACAATGTAAAATTTTTGTATTGCATTTATATGTAAGGGAGTGATGTGATTTGGATTTGTCAATTGATAACCAAATTATTTTGACAATATTGCTGACCCTTATTTTTTTTAAGTAAATGATTACCTGAAAATTGTATCTTAATTTAATGTTACTTACATCATTTTTCTTTTCTAAGATCTCCACGAAACAAATCAACATAGATCATCTTTTTTTTTTTACTGTACATTAATATGCAGAGCGAAGCAGTGAGGTGTCCACTACAAATGTTTTTTATTTTTTGACAATATACTACCTAAAAGCTAACTATATGAAAATCTAATGAAATTTCAGTTCCAATAAGTGAGCAGTGCAGTACCTCTATGAAGATTCTTCAAATAAAGTGAACTTTCCGATGGAACTCCTTCCTCAAGAATGTGTTTTTGTACAAATAAAAAAAATGTTTGAAATTTTCAATAAAAATAAACCTTTTTTTTTAAAAAAAAAATTTTTAGTTACACATATATGTTAGGGATGAGCGCGCTCGGATTTCTGAAATCCGAGCCCACCCGAACGTTGCGGATCCGAGTCGGATCCGAGACAGATCCGGGTATTGGCGCCAAATTCAAAAGTGAAACTGAGGCTCTGACTCATAATCCCGTTGTCGGATCTCGCGATACTCGGATCCTATAAATTCCCCGCTAGTCGCCGCCATCTTCACTCGGGCATTGATCAGGGTAGAGGGAGGGTGTGTTAGGTGGTCCTCTGTGCTGTTTAGTTCTGTGCTGTTTAGTTCTGTGCTGTTTAGTTCTGTGCTGTTTAGTTCTGTGCTGTTTAGTGCTGTGCTGTGCTGTGCTGTGCTGTGCTGTGCTGTGTTCTGCAGTATCAGTCCAGTGGTGCTGTGTGCTGTGCTCTGTCCTTCTGAGGTCAGTGGTGCTGCTGGGTCCTGTGCTGTGTCCTGTTCAGTCCAGTGGTGCTGTGTCCTGTGCTCTGTGCTTCTAAGGGCATAGTTATTTCCCCAATATTCCCCTGTGTTTAAAAAAATAAAAAATTTTTTTTTTATAAAATACCAAAAACTACTTTAATATTTTTTAATTACCACAAAATTTTCACAACCAATCCTGCAGTATAAGCCCATTGGTACTGCAATATTACCAAGTTCACACATTCAGCAGTAAAAGTCCAGTGGTACTGCAATATTACAAAGTTTACACATTCTGCAGTATCAGTCCAGTGGTGCTGTGTCCTGTGCTCTGTCCTGCTGAGTTCCGTAGTGCTGCTGGGTCCTGTGCCGTGTCCTGTTCAGTCCAGTGGTGCTGTGTCCTGTGCTCTGTGCTTCTAAGGGCATAGTTATTTCCCCATTATTCCCAAGTTTGTAAAAAATAAAAAAAAAGTAAAAAAAAATAAAAAATTAAAAAAAAATAAAATATATAATAATTATAACCAAATTTGCAAAACCAATCCAGCATTATAAGTCCATTGGTACTGCAATATTACCAAGTTCACACATTCTGCAGTATCTTGTGCTACATATAATGGAGAGCAAAAATTTGGAGGATAAAGTAGGGAAAGATCAAGACCCACTTCCTCCTAATGCTGAAGCTGCTGCCACTAGTCATGACATAGACGATGAAATGCCATCAACGTCGTCTGGCAAGCACGATGCCCAATCTCCTAGTACAGGGCATGTAAAATCCAAAAAGCCCAAGTTCTCAAAAAACAGCAAAAAAAGAAACTTAAAATCATCTGAGGAGAAACGTAAAGTTGGCAATATGCCAATTACGACAAGTAGTGGCAAGGAACGGCTTAGGCCCTGTCCCGTGTTCATGACTAGTGGTCCAACTTCACCCAAGGATCAAAGCCCTCCTCCCCCCCCCTACAAAAAATTTAAGAGAGTTATGCTGTCAGCAACAACAACAAAACAGCAAAGAACTCTGCCTTCTAAACAGATGACATCACAAATCCCCAAGGCGAGTCCAAGGGTGTTGTTGGTTGTGAACCCTGACCTTCCCATCACTGTACGGGAAGAGGTGACTCCATCCAGCATTTGCAGCACGCCCTCTGCATATGCTGGAAGGATCACCCACAGTCCAGTTACAGATTTGGCTAATGAAGGTGTGAATGTTGTGCACTGGGAGGAGGATATTGATGTAGCTGGCGCTGAGGAGGATGTTGATGATTATGATGCAGACAGATACCAAATTGCATTTCTCAATTTCTATTTATATTCTAGATTATATAACGGCTGAAAAGTTTTCTGTTTTACTCCTAGTGGAGAGGGGATCTGATGCAGACAGATACCAAACTGCCTTTGTCCATTTCTTTGTATATTTGAATTGCTAGTTCTACAGTCTATGCAGGCTGCTTTATTTATATTCAACTACAAGTGTAGGGCGGGGGGGGGGGCATAGATAGCCACCAAAGTAACGTGGTCCATTTAATTTCACTTTCTAGCTCCACAGTCTGTGCAGCCTGCTTTTTTTTATCTTCAAAGTATTTATATTTACAAGCCTTGCAATCTAAATTAACTAGAGGTAGTGACGTGGTAGAACTCCAAAAGGCAGTTTGGAAGCCCCTGTACAAACTGGCTCTATTTTTTAACTGAGTTGTCCCCCCTCCAGTGTGTACTCGGAAAGAGTTTTTAGTGCAGCGGGGAACCTGGTCAGTGAGCGGCGAAGGAGGTTGCTTCCTCACAACGTTGAAAAAATGATATTTATAAAAATGAATAATCAATTCCTCAATGAAGTACAGCACTGCCCTCCAGATACTACAGAGGGACCTGTGGTTGTGGAGTCCAGCGGGGACGAATTGATAATGTGTGATGAGGAGGAAGTACACACTGTAGGGGGAGAGGAATCAGAGGTTGAGGATGAGGACGACATCTTGCCTCAGTAGAGCCTGTTTAGTCTGTACAGGGAGAGATGAATAGCTTTTTTGGTGTGGGGGCCCAAACAAACCAATCATTTCAGTCAAAGTTGTTTGGTAGGCCCTGTCGCTGAAATGATTGGTTTGTTAAAGTGTGCATGTCCTATTTCAACAGCAGACCTCTCAACTGCAGCTCATCCCTCCTCTGCGGGGATAATGTCTCCTGTGCTCTGACACGTCACTCTGTGTACTCTCAGCCTCAGGATCTGACACTACAGCTACCATGCCTCTTGTAGCAGCCCTCACTCCAGGGCCTCTTCCATGTGCAGTGTCCCCCTCTCTCTTGGGTTCACTATAGTGGCATGGAGTTCTCCCCCTCATCCAGGGCACACATTCCTTGCCCTGGCTCAGTCACCACGCTCAGACTTCCAGGCAATGCTGGGGGAGCCTGGGAGCTTCCACCCCAGGTCCCCAGCTACAACTCTCCTCTCCTGTGTCTTCTCTCTCTTTCTGACACTTGAAAGATCGTGCCTTTAAATGAAAAAGTCAGTCTTGATTGCACGACTATGTGCAAGTGCAACAGGGACATTTTTTTGGGTTTACAAAGTCAAACAATAACACTACGACCCTGTCTGTCTGGGGTCTGTCAATGACGAATTGTCTGGAGCATGTTTTGAGGAGGTATTGTGGCCCCGGTATCAAATTGGGTACCGGGGCCACCCCACTATGCAGTCCAGATACTTGTTTGGTGGAATTCCGACACGTGGAGGGTTTTTTAATTATATTGTGGCCTCGGTACCAAATTGTGTACCGGGGCCACCACACTACGCAGTCAAGATACTTGTTTGGTGGAATTCAGACCAGTTGAGGGTTTTATTATTATATTGTGTGGACCACTCTATCTATACCACACTACAACTCTATACCACTCTATTTCCTACTTTAATTCTATTTAATTCTATTTCCTACTTTAATTCTATTACTAATTAATTAACATAAAGAGGAACAAAAAAAACCAATTTTACCAAAAGTATAATATGACTTAGACTTACAAACACTACACTTGAAAGATCGTGCCTTTAAATGAAAAAGTAAGTCTTCATTGCACGACTATGTGCAACAGGGACAGTTTTTTTCTTTACAAAGTCAACTAATAACACTTGGACCCTGTCTGTCTTTAACATACTTAATGGGATCTCAATGACGAATTGTCTGTAGCATGTTTGGAGGAGGTATTGTGGCCCCGGTATCAAGTTGGGTACCGGGGCCACCCCACTACGCAGTCCAGATACTTGTTTGGTGGAATTCTGACACGTGGAGGGTGTATTTATTTTATTGTGGCCCCGGTATCAAGTTGGGTACCGGGGCCACCCCACTACGCAGTCCAGATACTTGTTTGGTGGAATTCTGACACGTGGAGGGTGTATTTATTTTATTGTGGCCCCGGTATCAAGTTGGGTACCGGGGCCACCCCACTACGCAGTCCAGATACTTGTTTGGTGGAATTCTGACACGTGGAGGGTGTATTTATTTTATTGTGGCCCCGGTATCAAGTTGGGTACCGGGGCCACCCCACTACGCAGTCCAGATACTTGTTTGGTGGAATTCTGACACGTGGAGGGTGTATTTATTTTATTGTGGCCCCGGTATCAAGTTGGGTACCGGGGCCACCCCACTACGCAGTCCAGATACTTGTTTGGTGGAATTCTGACACGTGGAGGGTGTATTTATTTTATTGTGGCCCCGGTACCAAATTGTGTACCGGGGCCACCACACTACGCAGTCAAGATAGATAGATGCGTATCATAGATAAAGTACATTCAGTGGTGTGGGGCAAATTGAAAAATATTCAAAATGCACTGACATTATCAAAAACAAGAGGTTGTCACACGCTAAAACTCCAACATGTATATGATGGAGAGGATGGAGGAGCAGCCGTATGTGTAGTGTAATGCAGACCTGTTGAAGGTTTTTTATATATTTTATTGTGGTGCCCAGTGCCCACTCCTCTACGCAGTCCAGGTACATTTATTGGTGCGAATCAAACAAGTTGATGGTTTTCTTATTATATATATTGTGGTGACCCACTCCTCTACGCAGTCCAGGTACATTTATTGGTGCGAATCAAACAAGTTGATGGTTTTCTTATTATATATATTGTGGTGACCCACTCCTCTACGCAGTCCAGGTACATTTATTGGTGCGATTCATAAAAGTTCAGGGTTTTTAATATATTGTGGTGACCCACTCCTCTACGCAGTCCAGGTACATTTATTGGTGCGAATCAAACAAGTTGATGGTTTTCTTATTATATATATTGTGGTGACCCACTCCTCTACGCAGTCCAGGTACATTTATTGGTGCGATTCATAAAAGTTCAGGGTTTTTAAGATATTGTGGTGACCCACTCCTCTACGCAGTCCAGGTACATTTATTGGTGCGAATCAAACAAGTTGATGGTTTTCTTATTATATATATTGTGGTGACCCACTCCTCTACGCAGTCCAGGTACATTTATTGGTGCGATTCATAAAAGTTCAGGGTTTTTAATATATTGTGGTGACCCACTCCTCTACGCAGTCCAGGTACATTTATTGGTGCGATTCATAAAAGTTCAGGGTTTTTAATATATTGTGGTGACCCACTCCTCTACGCAGTCCAGGTACAATTATTGGTGCGAATCATAAAAGTTCAGGGTTTTTAATATATATTGTGGTGACCCACTCCTCTACGCAGTCCAGAAAGATACCTTGTTGCAACGTTTTGGACTAATAACTATATTGTGAGGTGTTCAGAATACACTGTAAATTAGTGGAAATGCTTGTTATTGAATGTTATTGAGGTTAATAATAGCCTAGGAGTGAAAATAAGCCCAAAAACTTGATTTTTAAACTTTTTATGTTTTTTTCAAAAAAAATCCGAATCCAATACCTTAAATCCGAACCGAGACCTTTCGTCAAGTGTTTTGCGAGACAAATCCGAACCTCAAAAATAACGAAAATCCGGATCCAAAACACAAAACACGAGACCTCAAAAGTCGCCGGTGCACATCCCTAATATATGTAAATGGTTGAGTATAGTTAACAGGCCAATGTAATATTTTAATAAAACATCCAGTAGATATTATTGAAGATATTTTGACCAAAGGTAATTAGTACTACTTTAATGAGATTTATTCATCCCAATACAGTCAGATCCAAAAATGTTATAAATGCACCAATCTTGGGGGCGTGGCTTGTAAGCCGACATGGCCGGACCCTTGTGAGAGAGCTCTGGTGACTACACATAGAAAAGGCCAGGTTTGAGCGGACAGAGTGTGCGGAAAAGCACAGAAAACCTCCCCGCAGCGCCGCAGGGGTCTATGAACCCAAGGGTAAAACGTTAAAACGATCTGCCCGAATACCGGAGGCCAGCTCTTCCCCAGAGCGCGCTTGGGCGCCATTGCGGTGCCCGCATAGGAGTTTCAAACAGCAAGCAGCAGAAACAGAAGTGGTCATTACTGCTAGGGCAGCGATCCTGATACCACAAATCCTGACCCACAGAAACAAAGTATTCCGATTTTGGACTGCCTGAATCAGCTACCAACGGCTGCAGAAAACAGCTATCTGCACTTGGGGCCAGACAGGAGAAAAAAAAAAAAATTGGCGCGAAAACATCATTGAATCAAGGTGAGAAATATCAGCTCCTAATCTGAGAAATTAAGCATTATAAAGAAGAAGTTAAGAGAGAAATAAAACAAGAAAGGGAAAAAAAAGAGGACAAAAGTTTATTTGCAATAAATAAAAATATAGACGAAGGAAATACAACCCTATATATCTTAATCTTAATCTACTTGGATACCCCAGGAGCATAGTACATCAATAACATAGATATATCTTGCAAAGAGAACATTTATTCCTGCAATCCTAGACACCTTTGCAAAGATATTTGACAACAGTGGAGGTGATAGTGCCCCCTCTAGTGGTTTGAAAGTCCATTGCAGGATAACCTATACTTTAATACATAAAATTGTTCTTAACTGAAAACACAGCAGCAAAAGCAGATCTGTTAACATAACATTTTGGAACAACTGTCCTTGAAATAATCTTTTTCCTATAAAACAAATAAGAGAATATTCCTCTTATATCCGTGAATCCTCTGAGATGTAATACTCCAATATAATTGGGAGGGAGCATTGCCCACTCTTTCTAAAATTGAAGGGGACTACTCTAAAATCTAAAGTTATTCATCTGGTGAACTGTCTTTTGATCTATACCATCTATAATGGATAGATATGTTAACCCACCCACGGGTGGTAAGCAGCAACGCACTGAATCTGAACGTAAAAGAGGAGCGAGGAATGTTGGGCAAGGCAACAAAATGAGTGACAAGGATGTGAGTGACAACTCTAATGCCAGTTCTTCATCTCCACCTCGTGCTAATCACTTGACACCGGATACACCAGCTCTCTCTTACGAATCAGTAGTTCGAGCCATCAAAGAGACTATGGAACCTTTAATGCAGCAACAAATGAGCACTCTTACAGCTGCTATGCAAGAGCTTAAGAACCAGGTAAACGAGTTACGCATTGGAGAAAATATGCATGATATCGGAAACCAGAAGACTCACAGACTCACTACTCAAAACTCAAAAACATGCTAAATAAGCTGGATGATTTGGAGAATAGATCCAGGAGAAGTAATTTACGGTTGGTAGGTCTGCCAGAAACAATTAAAGGCCCAGCCCTTCTACCGTTTGTATCGAAAGAGTTACCAAAACTTCTGGGGATAAGCGAGGATTTCGCCAATATGGAGATCGAACGTGCGCACAGGTTGGGGCCACCAAGAGAAAATATGAAAGAAAGGCCTCGCACGGTAATCTTTAAATGCCTCAATTATACGCATAAAAATGCTCTCTGGATGGCCTCAAAATCTTCGGGCCCGATAAAATGGGAAGGTTTCCGCTTACTGCTCTTCCAGGATTACTCAGCAGAAGTTACTAGGGCAAGGAAGGAATTCTCTATGGTCTGTTCTATGATGGTGAAGAAAGAAAAGAAGTTTGCTCTCTTATACCCAGCACGCCTGAGGATCTTCGAAGGCCAAGATTATAAGGACTTCATGACTGCGGGCGACGCGCAAGCCTACTTACAAGAACTGGAAGCGGAAGCTGAATCAACAAGTCAAAGAGACTGACTAAGTTTTGGACTTGCCAGAAACATGTGCCAGCTTATCACGTTTTCACAATATCTGAGCTGTCGTGGCAGTTGGTTTCGTTCCCGTGATCACGTAAATATGCCTATCTAGTCTTAATGTGTTTATTTGTTTAATCCATACTTATATTCCTAGAATGTTAGTTACACAGACTTTATGTGGCAGAAAGCTTTGTGAGTATGAACTGATTTACCTAAGGAGACTCAACATTAGATAAGCTTGAGATTTATAAAAAAAAAAAAAAAGCTCTATTATTAATACTCTAATATCTGAAAAGTCTCCAGATTGTAGTATACTATCCAAGGCCGCAATGGTAACTAAGAATATGTTTAATGTTATAGTATCACTAAGCTAAACTATTCTGATCTGATGTTGTTTTTACGCTTTTGCCCTACCTATTAGATCTAGATTTAAATTTTAATGCAGAGTTATCCCCGGTATGTTATGTTATTTTGTACTGTACTGTACTGTTATAATTAACATGTAAAGATGTTGGTAACTGTGGGTTTCTATCGCCAAATGAGTGGGCTCCCCCTCCCTCCCTTCACTTCACTTTAAACTCTCTATCCCAATATTATGCTTGGGTTAGTATTTCTCATTAAATTTACATTTAATTTGTCAAGGTGGTGGGCTGGTCTCCAGCACACTAAAAAAAAAATTGGAGTTCACAGTGACTATGCTGTGCCACACCTATTTCTTTCACACCCAATGTTTATGTCCCCACCTCTTCCCTACCTTAACAGTAGTTGCTCTTCTTTAAAGTTTAGACAAAACAACAACAACAAAAAAAAACCCAAAAAAATCAGCTCAAACGCCAAACTACAGTATGGGGGAAGAAAGACCAACACACAAAATATTTTTAATTATTTATTTTTTATATTTTCATGGTCGGGGCAAAGTTATTCATTTCTAATACATATTTGTAGTCCAAAGTTTATTGACATTGCCCGAGAATATATAAATATGAAAATTAGATGTCTGCGCTAAAAATTTGCTCATGGAATGTTGGAGGTATCAACTCACCTATTAAACGGAAAAAATTGCTGACATATTTAAACAAGTCTAAAGCAGATATAACCTTACTTCAGGAGACCCATCTAACTGACATAGAGCATGACAAACTCTCTATGTTAGGACATAAAATTTTAGTATATGCCTCATACAATAAGAAGTCAAGAGGAGTGGCAATCCTAATTAGAAAAAACCTTCAGGTGGATATTCACCATAAGATAATTGATAAAGAAGGGAGATTTGTTATATTAGAGGCTACTATCGAAGGCTCCAAATATGTACTTTGCAACGTTTATGCCCCTAATACGCAGCCTAAACCATTTTTTCTACAACTGATTAATAAACTCTATACATACTCAAATTCATCTCTCATAATTGGAGGAGACTTCAATATGGTGGCCTCTAGACACTTAGATAGATCAGCTCCCTTAAGACAGAAGAGGTCTAGTGGTCAAATTGGTATAAAGTATATAAGTGAACAGCTGGGGTTGTTTGCTATATGGAGAGCTAGACATCCAGTTGATTTAGAATTCACATGTTTATCAGCAGCTCACAACACACTCTCCCGTATAGATTATTTTCTGGTCTCACACGCTTTAGGCAATAAAATCCTATCAACTGGTATTGAACCAATAGGTCTCTCTGACCATGCTATGATTTGGATTAAAATAGAAAGACAGACTCCACTAGGTAAACATAGGCAATGGAGATTCCCAGCCAAGCTTTCTAATTCCAATAAATTCAAAGATATGTTAAAACTAGCATGGAACGAATATGTGCATAATAACCAACAACATGCCGATGACCCTTTGCTCTTCTGGCAAAGCAGTCCTGAGCGGGAGATCATTTCATATACGACAAAATATTATAAAGATCAGCAGAAAACTTATTTGGAGGCTCAGCGTGAACTGACAAAGTCCTTTGAGTTATTTAAAGGTCAGCCCACTGCAGAAAATAAAAACAAATATAAACAAAAACAAGTCCACTTTGATCAGGTAGTGCAGCAGCAATGCACACGACAAGATATGGCAAGTAAGTTTAACTTCTATAAGTTTGGCAATAAATCCAGTAGAATTCTTTTGAACTTACTAAATGGCACCAGGCTAAACAGTAATATTCCATCATTACAATCGCATGATGGGTCTATAAAATATAGAGGGACAGAAATCATAGAAATCCTAAGATCATTCTATTCTAATCTTTATACCCAAGACACAATTGATACAAATGCACAATCCCTGTTTTGGGGTAAAAACGCTCTGCCCCAACTGACAAAAATGCAGGCAAACTCCTTAATTCAGCACATCTCCTCTGAGGAGGTATTGCAAGCGATTAAACAATTGAAGTCTTTCAAGTCCCCGGGCCCAGACGGGTTTAGTGGGGAATTTTACAAACTTTTACAAGACAGAGTTGTAGCTCTGCTGACAGATCTCTTCAATTTGATACTCTTGGAAAACAGAATCCCAATTTATTTTAACAGCGCTATTGTCAAAGTGCTCCCTAAGCCGAGACGGGATCACGGGCTACCAGGATCTTATAGACCCATATCACTACTTGATGTTGATTATAAACTATTCACGAAAATAATGGCAGAACGCCTCAAAATCCTGTTGCCAACTATTATTCACAATGATCAAACAGGTTTTATATGGGGACGGCATTCAGTAACCAATGTTAGAAAAATCCTAACGGTCCTCCAGGCCTTGGAGGGTTCAGGGAAAGAAGACCCAGCCTTATTACTCTCCCTAGACGCCGAAAAGGCATTTGACCTGGTAACCTGGGAACATTTATTCACTACCCTTCACAAATTCAGATTCCCTACACAATACATTAAGACCCTGAAAACATTGTATCATTCACCTAGCACACAAATCCTGTCCAATGGTTATCTATCAGCTCCATTTACAGTAGAAAGAGGTACCAGGCAGGGGTGCCCACTATCTCCATTATTATTTGCGTTGGCGCTAGGGCCCCTCGCAGTGGCTTTAAGAAAAAACTCAGATTACATAGGCATAAAAGTTTGCAACCAAGAGGTTAAATTGTCCCTCTTCGCAGATGACATGCTATTGATGGTGTCTAACCCAGAAAAATCAGTCCCGGCTATCCTAAAAACAATTCAGGAATTTAGTTCCTTTGAAGGATATAAGATAAATCAGAAATGCTCCCATTGGCAGGTTCCCAAACTATAACGAATAACTCATTCCTTACATCTCACTTAACGCTGAGTCACACCAAAATCAAGTATTTAGGAATTCATATCCTAGCTAAGCTCCAAAACCTATATGGAGCCAATTACCCTGCTATTATCAAACAAATCTCAATGCTCTTAACCAAATGGCATGATCTCCCACTTTTTCTCCTAGGGCGCAATGCGGTCATAAAAAGTGTCGTTTTTCCAAAGCTATCATATCCAATTCAAATGCTCCCTATAGGATTAAACAAACTGGACACGCATGTTTGCACAAAATTGTTTTCCAAATTTATTTGGCACTCTAAAAATCCTCGTATACCTAGAAGCAAACTGATTCTCGGAAAATCACAAGGAGGAATAGGCTTGCCTGATATAAACTTATTCACACGAGCAGCATTATTCAGATACATCTCTGACTGGCTTTTTCAACGTAATTGCTATACTGATAAAAAACTTGAAAATGCTCTATTTCATCCATACTCCCCGGCAGCTCTTTTACACTTACCTAAAGCCTTGATACCGCCACAATTTGATAAAAATATCTTTTTTAAGGATACACACAAAGCTTGGATCCATATTAACAAAAAGTATAATAGAGACTTCAAAACCACTTCTTATCTCCCAACCTGGGGTAATCCTGCATTTCAACCCAGTTTAGAAAATATTAACTATCTCGCATGGCGTGATAAAGGAATAATGGCAATAAGGGACATTTTTGACCCGGGTGGCAGGGTTTATTCCTTTAAGCAATTAAAAGAAAAACTAGGGACTCCTAATTCTCAGTTTTTTATGTATCTCCAACTTAGACATTATGCAAACTCAAACCTAGATCCGAGGAAATCTAAAGAAAACCCAGATAGTTTGGAAAGTCTGCTCTCCTTTTTGAAAAATATCAAATTTAAAATTAGGTATATTTATGCAGATCTACTATCTACGCAAAATATAACCCCCTGGAACCGAACAGTGAAGGCGTGGCAAAAAGACATCTCTAGTATAAATGAGCCAATCACCTTAACTCGGCACTTTGAATTTATCTGGAAATCCTTATCTACTGCTCATCTCCAGGAAATACACTTGAAGGTGATTCATAGAGCATATATACCACAGTCAAGACGTAGGTTTATGGTTGAGGGAGAGACAGGACTATGCCCAAAATGCAAATCTCAAAAAGCAGACTGGCTACATAACTTCTGGAACTGTAGGAAGATTAGGAAATTTTGGTATAAAGTTGTTGATTTCATTAACAACACATTTAAATCAGGGGTGGCATTGGCCGCAGAACCTCTCTTGCTGGCTGACTTCAACAGTTGGAAGGAATGCCTACCCGGCTATGGGATTTTACCTGCTCTGACTGTATTGGTTACGGTAGCAAAGAAACTGATTTTGCGATTTTGGGCATCGCCAGTCCCCCCATCTCTAGAGATGCTCAAAATTGAAATTTTTTATATTATTTATTTGGACAGAAGAGCCACTCTTCCAGACATAGAAAAAGGTGGAGAAAGATTTCAGAAGAAATGGGGCACTTATATTGAGTCGCTAGAACCCTCGATCCAACAAAATATCTATAAATTATTTGAATATACTACTTGGTATTTACTTAAACAATTAAGCTAATTCACGACCCGCCTAATGAGAAAAAAATAAATAAATCATTCATTCGTGTCTAAAGATACTGCTTACTCTCTCGGATGCTGAGGATTTGAGTTCACTCTGAATACAGAGAAAAATTATAAAAATAATCTCTAGTCTTATTCCCTCTATATTCCCTAAAAGACACAGACTACTACTAGGTTGGAAAAAGATTGATCTGTACTGTTTGGCTGACTTCTGCTAGCTAAAGTGGCAACTACTCCCCCCCCCTCCTTTTTCTTTCTTTTGTTTTCCTTAAAACCGTATTTTTCTTGTTCTCTTCGATATAGATTTTAAATTGTTATAAGCATAAAGCTATACATATTGTCGATGTATAATTTAAGCAAATTCAGTCATTGGACTAAAATTTTGATTGTATATGAACGCATCTAAATAAGTAATTGGTATTGTATACTTTGTGTTTGTTACTGTTACTGTCATGTCTTTTTCTGACTTCTGAGAAAAACTAATAAAAAGATTTAAAAAAAATAAATAAAAATGCACCAATCTTATGTGTAGTTTGTTAATTGTAATGTGCTCTATCACCAAAATTACTACCTGATTTGAGACAAATTATTATAAAAACAATGTTACACCTATAGGGTAAGTAAAATTGTTTACATTCCTACTTATTTTTGTTGTAACCACCAAGACTTGCCTCCTGATCAGAACGCTATTTAGTTGCAGTGGCCAACAAATACTTTCTTTGAATACAGGAATGTAAAAAAACAATTGGACACATTCAATTATGTTGGGGTAGTACACGGCTTCACTGTGTGCCACCCCAACCTAAGAGAATGTGTACAAGTGTTTTTAGACGTTCACGTATTCAAAGAAAGTGTTTGTTGGGCACTGAAAAAATTCTTTGTAATACAAGAATGTAAAAAAACAATTGGACACATTCACTTAGGTTGGGGTGGTACACAGTGAACACATGTACCACCCCAACCTAAGTGAGTTTTCCAATTAAATGTAATGTGTCCCGCATTTTGTTGAAGGTGTATCTATCTAATAATTAATGAAACAATATTTAGTAAAATTTTTATTGAATAAGAAAAAAGTAAAATTATTATGACATTTTTCAAAATAAAGTCAGTCCCTTGGCTTTTCTTGCATTCTTTTTCAAGTGACATCCATGTATTCCTCCCTGATATCTGCAAAATATCAAAATGAGAATATGTTAAAGCTGCAATTAATATTACATTAAACAGTAACCATTACAATTTTGAGGAGTTACAAACAAGCATTGTGGGTGATTGAGGTTTCGGTGTTGATATAAAGCCACCTCTGTCACTTTCTTGGGTGGTGGGGGTCAAATATATTAGATATGTAAACAACCAAGTAAAACATGTTTGTGGGTAAACTAAAATAAATTCAAATTGACATAGAACTTCCTCAAAATTGATAATGGTTCATAAGGAGACAACCTATCCTATACATTCCAATCTGTTACTGGCATTACAATGTATGTAGAAGTCAATTGTAAAAAAACATTATTACCTTTAATCTTTAGAGATGTCTTCATTTGTGTGTTCCATGTTCTTGAAAGTTGTATAAACTTGATAGTCGGTCGTATTCTAAAAAAAAAAAAAAAAGGGAAAAGTGCATGTGAAACCTGGATTTGTTTTTTAAAAAGCAATTATTAATTTTAAAACAAGGAAGGATCAGTATGGACTTCAATATAAATCATTTATAGATCATTGTCCATTGGTCACATCATACCCCTTCCATAACGGGAAAAAAAACAGGTTAAAACAGGTTAAATAACAACAAGTAAACACACTAAACTGAAACAAACTCATTGAGTAATTAATTTTGATGTTCATTCCTGCTGTGATTCCAAAAGGTCTTCAGATTTTACAGTCTTCTGGGTTCTAATGATAAAAGTAGAAAAACTTTTTAGAAAGAAAAAATGTCTCTGGATCATCTATCTATCTATATACCAATACATTTACATGCATAGATCTTATAAAGAGATAGATAAAGACCGAAAAAACCTTTCAAGTAACGATTTTAATGGGTTGATGTTATCTCCTTCCTCGGTCGGATCCACGGCGCTTCTGGTTTACCTAAAATAAAAGTAAAATAAAATTTAAAACAAAGGATACTTGCACATTGAAAACAATAATCTTTCAATATTCTGCAAGTAATATGTCCAATTTTTACATCCTAGCATTTCAATATTGAAAATTAAAAATAATAATACATATGACATATATATGTTTTCGTGTAATGAGGCTATTTAAACTTATATCCTTGTCACACGCCGGTCACATAGATAAGTGCTTCGTGTCAAGGCACCTTTGTAGTTGGTTCTGCGCATGTGCTGCCTGTTCCCATTGGTGCATAGGATTTTGGAGCGCTATTTAAACCTCCCATGGTCTGTCCAGTGCCTGTTCTTTGAGTTACATACTCTTTCTATAGGACTAGGCTCCTGTTGGTTTGTCTCCTCCGCTGTGCCTTGCTTCATTTGTCTGGATCAGCTAGCTCAACTCCGCTGCTGCTTCTACGCTGGGACTGCTGCAGTAGCAAGCAAACTCACCTGTTACCAGAATCGCTATTCACGGATCAGCCAGCTTAACTCCACCGCTGCTTCTACGCTGGGACTGCCGCTTTGCAAGGAACTGGCCTGTTATTGGAATCGCTATATATGGATAAGCTAAGTTCTCTTTCCTTATTATGTGCATATTGAACTGTTGCTGTACCAGTAACTCACCTGTAGTTACAATTGTCATGCATGGATCAGCTAAAGTTCTATTACTCGTTTGCCCTGTCTGAACTTCAACTGTACCAGTGATTCCTCTGCTGTTATCATGAGTTACCAATTGCAAGCCAGCTAGTTTCATCTATCTTCATTGACTATTTGAGCTGCTGCTGTATCAATGATTCTCCTGCTGTTACCCTGAGTTACTAACTGCAAGCCAGCTAGTTTTATTTATCGTCATGGACTATTTGAACTGTTGCTGTATTAATGATTCTCCTGCTGTTACCCTGAGTTACTAAATTGCAAGCCAGCTAGTTCTATTATCTTCATTGACTATTTGAACTGTTGCTGTATCAATGATTCTCCTGTTGTTACCCTGGGTTACCAATTATAAACCAGTTACTTCTAAACCATCCTCATTGATTGTTTGAACTGTTGCTGTACCAGTGATCCTCTTGCCGTTACCTTGAGTTACCTCACCTGTAGTTTCAAGCTCCACCATTTCTCTGTCTCTCTCATTTGAGAGACCGCGACCTGCGGCATAGGGGCAGCGAAGCCCATGCCTCCTTTCAGGGGTCACTGTCGAAAACCCCCTACCTGTTAGACTCCGCTCTCCTGAATGGGTACCATTCATTGACAGTGAACAGGGATCCACTAAATATTCTGCAGATTCGTGACAATCCTGTTTTTTTAAGATTACTTTCTTCACTCTAACCCTTCTTCCTCTTCTGACACAGGGTTGATGATTTCCTCTTTGGGTTCTTCCACAAGCAATCTTCTCCTTGCTGACTCCAGTCTTCTTACTTCCACCACAGGGGTGTTCAGTACCGATGACGTCCTCTGCTGTGGTGTTGGGGGAACAAGTCCAGAAATATTCCAATCGGGTAATGGGACTGAGACATTACCCTGGCCTCGCCGGACCCTCAGCGCTTCTCTAATATTCATAAGATGCATTGTCATCATTTGCAGATGCATTGTCTGTTGTTGTTACATATGCATCTGTGCCATGGATTGATTCAGCTGATAATGGAGCGTTGCATTCTGCTCCATTCCGACTGCCATTACCGCTTGAAAGGTGTTGTTCAAGTGCAGAGATGCTGAAATGTCGGCTTGGACTGTGACCAGTCGCTCCAATAACAAATTGATGGCATTACGGGAGCTTCATACCTTTTCCACATCAGATGTCAAATGGTCTACCGAATCACCAATTCTCTGGACTCTCTTCCATATTTCGGCGAGATGTTTCCTGCCTTCCTTCCATCTGCCTAGCAAAGTTTGTGATGGAATGAAACCGAGTGCGTTCTTCTGGCAGACCGTGTACTAGTTGTGGTGGAACACTGGTGCCTGTGGAGAGGGTACCCTTGCTTGAGATGGACCTTCCCCTTCGGTGGATGGAACTTGAAGGTTGGGTAAGGCTTCTTGGAGCATCTCAAATCTTGTTGCAGCATCTTCATGGACTGAAGTCTCAGAAGGAGAAAAGGACAATGATTCACTGTCAGCTTTAACTGGCTCTGCAAAGAGAAAAATGTTGGAAATAAATTATTACACAATTAAATAATGTTTTCAATGTTAGAAAAAAAAATAGCATGTATTTAGGACAACAAGTAAAGTTTTGAATATTCACCAGTTTCTGAGACAACAGCAGATGCTATTTCTTCCATGGCATCAGGCAAATGGGCCATGGTAAGTGGTGTTACCACACGTTCTGGAGTGATGATGAATTCTAAAAAAAAAAAAAAAAAAGGTCACAAAGTTAATATATTTGTGATCACTGTATATCCAATATATATCTGTCGAAATTAATCTCTCTATATTTATATGGATAGATTACAAAATATATGTATATATATGGATAGATAGATATGTATCCACAATTTTTAACATAATTATACCTTCTGGACTATCAGTCGTTGATGTTCCCCGTTCTGCTGTCATTTCTTCAACGTGTCGGGCTTCTGTAAATAATAATAAAGTACAAAAGAGTATTTAAATATTATTTTCTATATATATCTATATACATATATATGTATACACACACACACACACACACTTTAAAGAAACAAAAATGAGCAGAGTATAGAAAACTATTTTCAAACACTAAACGAAAAAAGCTTCAGTGAAACCATTCCTTGATGAACATCGGTAACAGGCTCCGACACGTCTTCCTCAGTCACTCTTCTCGTTTTGTGAGCTGTAAAATAATTTCAAATAAAAATCAAATACTATTACTATGTTTGGAGTATGGAATAGGGATAAAGATAGAGAGTGACGGACAGGGAGAGTGAGAGGAGAGAAAGAGAGACAGTGAGAGAGAAAGAGGGAGAGGGATGGAGAAAGACAGTGGAAGAGAGAGAGGGAGATATGTGCATATTTTGTTGTAATGGAAATAGAAATACCTTTTTGACTCGGTTCAACACTTTGGGCAGGATCAGTAGACTATGATAAACGCTTTTCATGTTCTTTAAAAAAAATGAGTCAAATAAGGTTTGGACATTTCCTATGCCGTATCTTAGCCATTCAAACAAGTACTTTAAAATTCATACCTAGGAGCAGCGGCGCTGTGGAGGTGAGGTGACCTGCCTCTATCTATTTCTATGCACAGCTAGTTCTGCACTCACAAAGCCCCCACTCTGCAATACCAAATCTGTCAGGGCTCATTAGCCAGAGTGTCTTGCCACCCTCCTTTTATCTTTGAGCTGATGCTCCCTGAACCTGATCACATCTAATAAGGGGCGGTACACCTGTCAAACCGTAACGCAGGTGTCCTAAGGCGAGCTCAGGGAGCACAGAAACCTCCCGTGGAGCAGCTGCTTATATATTTCAATACTAAGCGTGCTAAAGAAATACCACTGATACCTGCATAAAAGTTTATACAACAGCCACTGGTTTTCTACATTTAACAACCAGCCTATGCTGCCATCTAGTGGTCGCCCTCCATATTCCTGTGAAATAACTCTCACCAAATTAAACCTTTAGAAGATCTATTAAGAGTTCGCTCTTTGGGGCATGACGTGATAGCCATTTGTGTCGGACCGCCTCCAAACGTACCTGCACATGACCAGGCAAATAATAATAACAATCTATAGCTTCTTCACCTGGTAGCTATTGTCATACTTCAGCTCATCAACATAAAATATCTGCTACCAACACTGTACGGTGACCCCGCTGGCCGAGTGAGGCTTTGGCCTTGAGCTCTCTCGCAATGTGGGAACCCCCACGCTCCCTTACAACATCTTCGTCATATGAAATGCTGATGTTTGGGTGCTAATCATGCCTTCCTACTCCCCTTGGTTCTGAACCATCTACAGCGAAGCAACCAATATCTCCTCCCCACTACTTCTGTAAACTGTTGAACCCCTTTTCTACCAAGATGCCTAGGGGGGTAAAAAGACCCCAGGAGGAGATCTCCTACCCTACCTCTCCAAACAGAAAAATCCTGCCAGATCCAGTGATCATTCTGACTCAGACCCTGACACTGAGGATTCTGCTCCAATAACCCGCAGCGACTTTCTATCCCACCTTAAAGAGCTGAAAGATGTCAAAGCCTCAGTCCAAGCCCTCCACTCACTAAAATCAGACATCGCTCAAATAGGCGGCAGAACCGATCATCTTGAACACAGAGTGGAGGAGGTGGTGACCCACCAACAATCAGTTGGAACGGAGCTCCACCAAATCCGCCAAAACATCGTCCAATTACAAGAAGGACAGCTCTCCCCTTCGACTCCTGAGCAACACCTTCCTCTAGATAGAGCTCATCGGGCGTTGAGGCCCCGCTCCCAAGATCTGTCCCAACCTAGAGATGTCATTCTTAGAATGCACTACTTCACGGTGAAAGAAGACATCATGAGGGAAGTCCGCCGCCTACAATCCATCACCTTTGACAACGTTAGTCTTCAAATCTTTCAAGACCTTTCCCCACTTACTCTAGCCAAAAGAAGGGACTTCAAACCTATTACTAGACTTCTCTGGCAAGGACAAATCAAATACCGTTGGGGATTCCCCTTTCGCATTCTGATTTGGCATCAGGGTTCGATGCTCATGGCCAGAACTCTCTCTGAAGCTCAGTCCCTGCTTCCGAAACTGGGAATTACTACTGATCTTCCACCCCCCTCTGAATCATCTCCTCTATCTCGGAGAGCATCAAGACCTTCGCCGCGTCAAGCTCCCAGTACCGAGTGGACCACCATACCGAGTTCATCACCACCACCTGTCGAGACCTCTGGGACTTGAATTTCTCTGCCAGGTTTTGTTTCTCTCTACTCCCAATGTTCTGTTTTGTCTTTTTCCATGCTCTTCTCCTTGCTATTCTTTTCCTCCTCGGAGGTCCGGGTTAAATGTCACATGTTGGGGAGGGTCCAAATATAATTCTGGGTCTCCACCTTCAGTGGGATCCCCCCCAATCATGTGCTAGGTGGCTCCATAATGCCTTATGTTCACTGGTAGTTCTGTTTCATAACAAATCTGTTGGGTGCTCCTGTGTTGCAGCTCCTCACCACATGTGCTATTTGATTCTCGACGTTGACACCTTCCTACTCTCCTGGCATTACTCTCCCACCTGACCTACTTAGAGTGGGAGCTGTCGTGTGGGACCACCCGACTATTTATTAACCTTTGTTTTATTGCATCATCAGATGTTGCCAATTTACCCTGTTCAATCTTCAAATGCATGCCTATACTGTTTTTGCTCTGATTATTACACTAAAGCGGCCCACACGGAACACCACCTAATACCACCTGTGACGGGCACTAGGAGTCTTTGCCCAGTTGACTATGCTTACCAGAGAGGCGGAGTTTTCACAGCGGTCCTCTGGCAGCAGGGTGAATAGTGGAACGTATATAACAGCAGATGGAGAGAGGATGCCAATGGAAATGATGATAGTCAGTGACTTGCAGCTATACTGGTAAATGAGTCAGCGACTTGCAGCTATATTGGTAGATGAGTCAGCGACTTGCATCTATAGTGGAAAGGCAGGTTTGAACCACGGAGACCAGGTTGGACGTGAGCAGGTGAAGGAAGGTAACAGGAGAGTCAGTGGTCTGCGTACAGCAAGTTGTACCACTGCTATGGTGAGAAGGCTTGTCCAGGTGCAGGTAGGTAGCGGGGAAGTCAGTGGTCTGCGTACAGCAAGTTGTACCACTGCTATGGTGAGAAGACTTGTCCAGGTGCAGGTAGGTAGCGGGGAAGTCAGTGGTCTGCGTACAGCAAGTTGTACCACTGCTAGTAAGTGAGGAGTAGATCCGGTGCGGATGAGTGGAGGCATGCAAAGAGTCAATAACGGTATGAAGACACTGAGAGCACAGAGGAACTTGTTCCAAACAGATATGCAGCGTTTACAGCTAATAGTCTATAACGGTATGTATACCGCTGCTGAGTAGAGAGGCTTGCACAGACCGGATATGCGGGATAATAACTGATAGTCAATCACAAGTATGCATATCACTGCTGAGTAGAGAAGCTTGTTCCAAACAGATATGCAGCGTAACAACAAATAGTCTATAGCGGGTATGGATACCGCTGCTGAGTCGAGAGGCTTGTCCTAAGCGGATATGCAAGGTAACAGTTGATAGTCAATAACAAGTAAGCATACCGCTGATGAGTAGAGAAGCTTGTCCACGAGAATATGCAGGCACAGCAGGGACGCTGAACGGCTGTAGCGGGTATGGGAACCGCAGGTGAGCAGGGCAGGTAATCAGAAGCCAGCTGAGGACAGAAGCAGGATACAGGAGTCTGTAGCGGGTATGAGAACCACTGATGAGCAGAGCAGGTAATCCAGAAGCCAGCTGAGGACACGAGTAGGATACAGGAATCAGTAGCGGGTATGGAAACCACCGATGAGTAGCACAGGTAATCAGCAGGAAGCTGAAAGCACTAGTAGGACACAGGAGATACCGTCAGAGACTCACAGGGAATGAGATTCAAGATCAGGCAACAAGGTAATGAGCACAGGTGCCTTAAATAGGGAGAGGTGCCTGATCCACCAATGAGATTAAAAGCAAAAGTCATAAGTTCTTCGATGCTGCGCATGCGCAGTGCATCAAGATGGCGGACGGCCATGGTTCAGGACAGGCGCCGGCAGGAAGGCTAGGGAACCACGCACCAGCGCAGAGGCACTCACGATCCGGTGAGTGACACCCCCATACTTACCCCCTTGTATTGTTTTACACACTGCTTCCCTTACTACCTTACCTGTTGTTATTTGGGTGTCCGTGGATCCTATCAGTCTTTTTCCTCCTTGGGGGTTGGTGACCGCTCGACCTGAGGTCCTCTCTACCATACTGCATTATGTTCTCTGTTAGATCTATTTTTTACATTTTTGTGGGGTGTTCCTGTGGCGCAGCTACCTCTCATGGAACCCACTTGATTGTCCAGGATGATATTTACCTAGTTACTTTAAATCATCCTATTACCTAACCTGTTTCAGTTGGGGGTTGTTACATGGGACCACCTGACTACTCATTAATGTTACCTTTATCGTAGGACCACTTGATGCTAGTTTATACTGTTTTATTATAAACTCTGCTTACATTGTTTTGTTTATGCTCCACATTACTATTCTCCTCTATACCTGTGCCCTCTCTCCTCGACCCCTATTACCCCTCCCCTCCTCTATCTCATCTCAATTCAATCCGCCCACAATATCCCACACTCTCGCCACTCCTGCCCACCTCCCAGGTTGCTTCGCCCATTATCCGCACTTAATCCTATCTTAGAAACTCCTAGTTCAGATACCCCAAGGGGACACAATCTCCTGATTCATATTTTTGGATCCACGCGATGCATCTTTTGGATGCCTCGCCGCGTCCCCCTGGAGCTGTTAGCTCCTATCCTGACCTATGTACTCCCCCAGTACATAGTAACCTCTCCCAATGTCGGCACCACTGGTCCCGGCCTTTTTTGCCGTGTGACCCACTTCCTGCCCTCCCCCCTCCCCCCTCCCTTCCCTTTCACCAACTCCTTCCCTTTTTCAACCGACCACATGGAGCATCCACATTTAACCTTCTCGCTCATCTTCCCAAACCTTTCCCCCCCACTATTCAGCCACACTGCACCAAGCCATCTCCTGATCTTTTTCCTCCTCGCTGCACACATGGGTCTTAGAGTCCTCTCCTTTAATGTTAAAGGGCTGAATAGCCCTCAGAAAAGGGGTAAGCTTTTCAAACTCCATTCGGGCGATATAATCTTCCTTCAAGAAACATATTTCCAACACAACTCCCATCCCAAACTCCGTTCAAAAGCATATCCTGATACACACCATGCATGTGATCACACAACTATAAAACGAGGAGTTACAATCTTATTTGCCCACCATCTCACCTTTGAACCTATTGATTCCCTAGCAGACAAAGAGGTTAGGTACCTTATCTTTATAGGCAAAATTAATAATAAACTTTGCACCCTGGTTAATGTTTACACTCCCAACCAACACCAGAACCGCTTTTTCTCAAAACTAGATGTCTTAGTGTCCCGCCTGCATCAGGGAGATCTTATCATAGCGGGAGACTTTGATACTCTCTTGAATAATTCCTTGGACTGTTCCACCCCTGTGGCTGCACCCCCTTCAGCTTCGGACCCAATATCCTCTAAGTCGCTCCTCAGTCTCATGAAATCCCAGATTCTTTACGACTCCTGGAGAGTGAAAAAACCGACTGCGCGTGATTATACATACTACTCTCCACCCCTTCATTCTTATTCACGCATAGACATGATCCTGCTCAGCCATGATTTAGCACTGAGACTCCAGACGGCTCAAATACACCCGATGATCTGGTCTGACCACTCTCCAATTTCTATAGACCTCTGCGGCTTCTCAAACCCCCCCGCCCCACGACGTGGCGCCTCAATGATTCTCTACTTCACAACGCGGATATACTCTCCCAGCTCGGGGCTAACCTCGAAGAATTCTTCGAAATCGACTACACCCCAGAGACCTCTAGGACCACTAAGGCAGTCCTGAGGGGACACTTAATCAGCATTGCCTCTGGGAAGAAAAAAGAAACTTCCACCTTGACTAACGATCTATCCCTCAAACTTCAATCCCTGGAAGCCCAACACAAGGCTACTCCAGACCCTGCAACTTTACTAGCCCTCCGCGAGACCAAGGCCCAACTTGATCTCCTTTTTTCTAAACAGGTAGCCAAGCGCCTTAAATGGCTCCGTCAATCCTTTTATGAAAAAGGAGACAAGGCGGACAAAATCCTAGCGGCACGGCTTCGCTCAGTCAGGACCCACAAAAATATTATATCAATCCGGGATTCCAACAACCAACTCCACCACGACACCGCTGCTATTGGAGAAGCTTTCCAACAATACTATTCCACCCTCTATAACCTCCCAGGCCCACCCCCCTCCTCACAGGATTCCAACGCCGCACTGATCTCAGACTTCCTTGCTGCATCTAAACTCCCTAAGCTATCCCCTCAAGCCCTTCAACAGCTTAACGAAGAAATCTCATTAGAGGAAATCCAACTCGTTATTAAGTCACAAAAAAGTGGCAAATCTCCAGGCCCCGATGGCTTTACGGCACTCTACTACAAAAAAAAGTTGAGCTTGCTTGCTCCCCACCTGCACTCTCTGTACAATGGTGCCCTTCAAGAGACCCCCTTCCCACCTGAAATGCTCGAAGCCAGAATTGTAGTGATCCCAAAAGACGGAAAGGACCCACTCCATTGCGCCAGCTACAAACCCATCTCCCTCCTTAACCTGGACCTGAAGATATACGCTAAAATCCTGGCAAATCACCTGAATGAATTCCTCCCATCATTGATCCACTATGACCAGGTGGGATTCATTCCGGGACGCCAGGCAAGGGATAACACCAGGAGAGCCATTGATGTCATCCATATTACAAACACCAGGAGATCCCCCACTATTCTTCTCTCTCTGGATTTGATAGGATCTCCTGGGGTTTTATGAGAGCAGCTCTCGAGGCCTTTGGCTTCACTGGTGATTTTCTCACTGGCGTCCTGGCACTGTACTCCTTGCCCTCGGCTAAACTCCTGATCAACGGCACACCTTCAAATTCGATATCTATCCAAAACGGTACAAGACAAGGTTGCCCCTCTCTCCCCTTATTTTCGCTCTAGTAATTGAGCCACTGGCCTCTCAAATTCGATCTAGTCCTAACATTTCGGGCGTGCAGGTGGGGGGACATCAACTCTAAAGTTTCACTTTTTGCGGACGATGTCCTGCTATCGCTCTCTCAGCCGGCCATCTCCCTCCCTAACCTCTATAAGATTCTCCAGACCTACAGTGAGATATCGAGTTACAAAATAAATTACACAAAATCAGAGGCCATGCTGGTTCATGTCCCCCCCATGGGAGGCCGAATTGCTACGGTCCTCTTTCAAATTCAAATGGCAGACCAGGAAAATAAAATATTTGGGAATCTATCTTACATCTCGTTATGACCTCCTCTATCAGGAAAACTTTCCACCTCTATTTTCCAAAACACAATCTGATTTGGCATCCTGGAATCATCTCATCTCGTGGCTGGGCAGGATCATAGCAGTTAAAATGCATATCATACCCAAATGGTTATATCTCTTCCAAACTCTCCCAGTTGCGGTCCCTGCCACCCTCCTATCCAATATCCAGAAAGCTCTGACACGTTTTATTTGGAATCACAGGCCCCCAAGGGTCTCGCTCAAC
This sequence comes from Mixophyes fleayi, assembly GCF_038048845.1. Classification (NCBI taxonomy): domain Eukaryota; kingdom Metazoa; phylum Chordata; class Amphibia; order Anura; family Limnodynastidae; genus Mixophyes; species Mixophyes fleayi. The sequence continues at coordinate 209,008,893 of NC_134402.1, read as the reverse complement.
ATTCTCAAAAAACCCATCTCTAGTGGTGGCAGGGGACTACCCGATATTAAGTTATATTATCTGGCTTCCCATTTCTCACAAATTGTTGCATCATACGCCCCCACGGGTTCCACCTCGTGGCTTGACCTAGAGGCGGCACATTTAGCTCTCTCTGATTCCACCTCATTATGGGGTCTATCCCCTATACACCGTCTCCCTCCATACAAATTACTTCCTACCACTAAATTTGATATCAAGATTTGGGATTCTCACTCCTTCAAATTGAAGCTCGCATCTGCCCTTTCCCCCCTGACTCCCATTTGGTTTAACCCTATATTTCCTCCTGGCCTCTCCAAGGTGAGACACCGCCATTGGACTCAAGCTGGCCTCAAATTTCCATCAGATTCTCGATACAAGGCCAGTGGCTTCCGCTAGCAGAACTCCAACCTCGCCCCCCAGCTCGAATGATTAACCCTTTCGAGTTCTTCAAAATTACCCACTTTTTACGATCCCTACCACCCAAATATTTACTACGTCCCCTTACCCCGTTCGAAAACCTTTGCAAACTTCACCCCATGGATAAGAGTATGATATCACAACTTTTATAATATCTTTCTTGAATCCACTATCCATCCGCAACTCACATGAAGCTGACTGGGAGAAGGATCTGGGCCCCCCCCAGATGAGGAGGCCTGGGAGGACATGAGACTGGGGATAGCTAAAAGCTCCATATCGACTAAACTAAAAGAAACATCCTATAAAATCTATTATCGCTGGTATTATACCCCTACCCGTCTCCACGCAATGTTCCCCTCCTCGTCACCTGACTGTTGGCGGGGTTGTGGCCACAGGGGATCAATGCTACACATCTGGTGGACCTGTCCAGTTATCACTCCCTTCTGGGACGCGATCCATGGCTTTGTCAACACTCTATTTGAGGCTCCCGTGGCGAAAGATCCTTGGATTTTCCTCCTTTGTTATCCTCCCCCAGACCTTGATAAATTTTCTAGAAAACTGACTGCACATATCCTCACAGCCGCCAAATCCCTTATAGCCCTTAATTGGAAACGCACCTCTTCTCCATCTCTCTCTGCCCTTAAAAAGCAAATCTGGCACGTGGCAGCCATGGAAGAAATTACGTACTATTTACATGATAGAGGTTACGCTTTCAACCAAGTGTGGGCTCCCTGGCAGTTCGCGGAACGCTCATTCCTCTCTGGCCTTTAACGACTCCGATGTGACCCATGTGCGGCGGGCAGGACTCTTCTCCTGTCCTGCCATTCCCTGATCCTCTAACATTAATTTTTTCACCTTCTTTCTGATTACACTCATGCATCAACCTTTGTGGTCTTCCCTTCCCCTTCCCTCCTAATTTTCCTTCACCCCTCCCCCTTCCATTCTACTTTATCCATTATTGTTTCTTACATTTATACAAAAGCAAAAAAAGGAAAATATGGTCAATATATCTCTCAAGTTGTTGAAAGACGTTCTCTTTAGACTCCATTACAATGTTAATGTGTTTCTATGTATACTTTGTAAACTTTTGACTTCGTATTGTATATACCTTTTGTTGTCTGACCATTCAAAATAAAGTATTTAAAAAAAAATAAAAAAATAAATTATACCTGTATTTGAAGACATTCCCGCTACTTCAACTGCGACTTGACTATTGTAAATGTTATTTTGAACAAAAAGAATATTACTTTCGCACATTTGTGTACATTTAAAACAAAATGTACATACATTACAGCAAGCACGATAAATATTGAAATAACCCTTACATCTGCAGAATATTAATATTCATACAATATTGCATCCAATAATAATAAGAACAGGTGTAACATTTCTTTCTTCTCAAGAGAAATCCAATACACTAGCTATTTCTCGCACTCTCTCGCTGACAATTGAATATGCCCATATGTATGTATATGTATATGTATAGTTTTGAGTGTGTGTGTAAAGCTTTTTGTTACAACTAAACAAATATCTGTTACGCTATTGTGGCCAGGAGTATTTTTATTTTTCCATTAGGGGTACTTCTCTTTGAAAAGTTGTAGACAATTTTGTGAATACTATTGCATTATGAAAAAAATGTAAAGCGTTAGCTGACTGTAATGTGTACTGTAAAGTATGTTATCTATGGATGATGCATACATGCATGTGTGTATATTCTTTTAGATCATACCTTCTCCTTCTACACTCCTCTGGCCCTTGTGTCCTCGTGAAGAACCCAAATCTAAAATACATTTAAAAAAAACATTAGTACATCTTTAACTAATATTTTAGCAATGAAAGTAAAAAGAGAAAAAAAAAAATTGTTTTGTTTAAATTACTTTGGACATTTACCTCCAGATTTTGATTTTCTCTTCCGGGGTACTGCTTCCCTTGCATCTCTTCTGCTTCGTACTATATCTTCTTCTGCAGGTTTGTACAACAAGTTTTTAGAAATCATAATAAAAAGTTATTCACATCACTATTTTTATAGACTATTAAACATAACTCGTGGGTGGAAAGTGGATGGTTCAAGGGTGTCCACTGTCCCTTCCACTCCTTCCACAAGATCAGCACTCAGAATTTCACGCATCTTTTCCTCCCAAGCTTTAATTTTTATGCGCAGTGGCTTGCCACCACCGGTGCCCCTGGAATGTCTTGCAACAGTTGCCATCTTTGCCTTCGCGGTGCGCTTGCAGTCCCGAAAGCGCTTCTGGCAAACTTCTACTGTTTGGACTCGAACTCCAACTGCTGACACCTCAGAGGCAATCCGGGTCCAAATCTTGTACTTATGCTTGAAGGAGGTCTTCTGAGATTGGGCACCCTTTAGCGTTTCATAGTACCCCAGCAGCAAGGACATCATTATCATCCTTTGTGAAACGCCTGGAGCGTGATACAGCTGTTCCTTCATAGTCATCTGAATCACTTTCTGTATATTGCTGCTGGGTGGTTGTTGAGGGTTGCACGCTGCTCACAAACTGCTGTCTTCTTCTTTCTTCGCGATGCTGCTCACGGTTCTCTCTCCATTCCTTGCCGCTACTCAGATTTTTCCCTTGGCTTTCCTGTGGAAAACAAGAATCCCTACGCTCCCTAGACATGGCTGTTCTTTAAAATTTAAGTTTTATTCGAAAATGTAACTAGCTTAACAAAATACAATTGGGTATTTATATGCTTTTTTTTTTTTTTATATAAATCACTATCCTATATTAATACATTAGACTGCAGGTTAAACTATACTATTAAGTTATACTGTATGAAATATACTGCTATACTAAATTAGTAATAAATACTAACCTACACTTCACACGATTTTACAATTTAGGACAAATAGGGTAAGAAATACTTTTAAGGTGCATCTTTCTTTTCATACACAATATTGTTTAGCCATTAGACATGGGTTTCCAATCCTGATTTGTTTACAGAATTTGGTGGTAATGTAACACACTTGATTTTAAAGCAGTAATTTAACATAGAAAGTTTGTGTCTTTAAACAGCAAGTTAAGTACCTTAATACATGCATATTTTTTTCTTTCTACAAATGATCTTCTTTTCAAAATATCTCTGATGTTGCAAAAAAAAAACTGTCAGAAAGCTCTCAGTATGTCATGAAAGACAAGGGGGGTGAGGATGCATTAATTTGTACGGTACTCAGCTCTGTGGGGTGTTCCAAAGCCTCTCTGCTTACTATGGGCCTGATTCATTAGCAGTCTGATCTGCCGTTTATTGCAGATCTTACGAAAATCTTATCTGTGCATGCCCAGAAAAGGAAGATACTAAGAATTTCTTAAGTTAAGATGAAAATCCATCGTAAATGCACTTTAGAAGTTTTCTGACCACTTAAGATAAAAGGGTTGGGAATGGGAGGGGAATGGGCGGAGATCCGAAAGAAGGTAAGAAGAGTAGACGTTATTTGTACTGACTTAAGAGTAGGCGTTACCTCCGGATCCGTCAGATAGTTAAGATAAAAACCTGTGAGTTTTATCTTAACTCCTTGCTGAAACTTAAGGAAGCTCAGGGTCATGTCTAAATCCAAACCAGCTACAGCAGCAGCGATTAGTAACAATAAACTGTTCTAAAAGCATTGTTCGTTTAAAACACTCACAACTAAATATACACAACATACATCTTAATACACTTTACCATAAACATTTTTTTATTTTTAAAAAAATTAATTTAGATTTATATCAAACATTAAACATTGTGTTCATTTTTTTAAAAGCAATCTCTTCTTAATTTCAACCACCATTGTAATAAAACGGATTGTAAAGTGGCTGATGTGTCAACAGTTAGTTGCTGATATTTGTTAGTTATAGCTAACAATATGCTATTAATAATATAAAAGCATAACAGCTTACTTTTAGAAAATTGAATGGTTAGTGTGTGCAGACTTAAACCAAGCGTACGCTTACACAAGGGACAGATAGGAAATCCATACAAACATGGGAAGGATATATAAACTCCAGACAGATAGGATGTTGGATCTGTGGATGGTGAAAGGTGGATTGTCTAACCCAGTGGTTCCCAAACTTTTTCAGTTCGCGGCACCCTTAGAGTCTCCAAATTTTTTCAAGGCACCCCTCCAAAATAATTACTGAGCAGTCCTGTTTTAGAAGTAGTTGGGTCAAAAAAATTTAATAAGTATTTAGGTCACGACAGAAATACTTATTTAGTTATATGCAAAAATGCACCTCTGCATCCAGACACTCTGCCCCCTCTGCATCCAGGCACACTGCCCCTCTGCATCCAGGCACACTGCCCCCTCTGCATCCAGGCACACTGCCCTCTCTCACGTTGCCCCCTATGCCCTCTGTCACGCTGTCCCCTCCTCTGCCCTCTGTCACGCTGGCCCCTCCTCTGCCCTCTGTCACGCTGGCCCCTCCTCTGCCCTCTGTCACGCTGTCCCCCTCCTCTGCCCTCTCTCACGCTGTCCCCCTCCTCTGCCCTCTCTCACGCTGTCCCCCTCCTCTGCCCTCTCTCACGCTGTCCCCCTCCTCTGCCCTCTGTCCCCCTCCTCTGCCCTCTGTCCCCCTCCTCTTGCCTCTGTCCCCCTCCTCTGCCGTCATTCTGTCCCCCTCCTCTGCCGTCATTCTGTCCCCTTCCTCTGCCGTTATTCTGTCCACCTCCTCTGCCGTCATTCTGTCCCCCTCCTCTGCCGTCATTCTGTCCCCCTCCTCTGCCGTCATTCTGTCCCCCTCCTCTGCCTTCATTCTGTCCCCCTCCTCTGCCATCATTCTGTCCCCCTCCTCTGCCATCATTCTGTCCCCCTCCTCTGCCATCATTCTGTCCCCCTCCTCTGCCATCATTCTGCCCCCCTCCTCTGACATCATTCTGCCCCCCTCCTCTGCCATCATTCTGTCCCCCTCCTCTGCCATCATTCTGTCCCCCTCTTCTGCCATCATTCTGTCCCCCTCCTCTGCCATCATTCTTTCCCCCTCTTCTGCCATCATTCTGTCCTCCTCCTCTGCCATCATTCTGTCCCCCTCCTCTGCTACGATCCCTCTCACTCTGCCCCGCGCCAGGCGCCAGCCACAGAAAGAAGAAAGAAAACAGGAACTTACCAAGCCGCCGGGCGCCAAGACCCAGCAGCCTCCTCTCTCCCGCAGCTGTCACTGACGTCGATATTCAGTGTATTAAAGTAATTCTATCGTTTTAAAATAAGCATTGCCCAATCAATTGTATGTGTGTCCAAAGCACAAAGTGATTTATTTTAACAGATGTAAATAGTCAACAATTCAATACATTATTATATCATGATAAAGTACAGTACAGCACAGCCAATACCAAAAGATAATACATACATACCGCTGCAATCGCTTGCGCACGCTGCGCAACCACGGGACCTGATGGACAATATTCTGTATAGAATATTGTGTCAGAGTTGACTGAGGCCCCAGTGAGATGCAGCTAATATATATACAGTCAGTGTTTCATTGTGAACAATAGAGATGACGTAGATTGTTTTTATAGGTCCAGACGTTGGGTGGGTCCAGGCCAGACAGGTAATAGGTTGATTCAATCTAAGGAATCCAAAGGTGGGGGTCTTCTCTCCAGGGGGTCTGCTCCTTTTCATAGCCAGTATCATACAAAGGTTTACTCTCTAATATCAATAACTAAAGTATGCAATGTGCGATCTCTTCGCCGACTGCACCGGACAGCTGCTGATGATTAGGGCTTCAATATGATATCAGGCATGACACCTTTCCTATTACCTAAACCTTTAATAACACTACAATGTACATATAATCACTATATATATATATGGTTGTGCGTGTAAGTGTGGACCTTACTAGCAGCTACTTCAGTTGGTAACTGTGTCACTGTATAAAGTCCTCTATGTAGTGTCCTAATCATGTGCTGGTATTGCTATAAAACGATTTCTCAGTCACCTCAATATCGCCCTCTAGACTAGAAAAATGCTAAAGACCAATGTATATCAATCGATTTTCCCTCTGCCAACTCACATGTCATTCTCAGTACCTCATATTCAGCTACTTGACTAAGTGGGAAAGGCAAAGGGGTCTCTTTCTATAACAGTTTCTTCAAATATAACAGTATCCAGTACATGTCTGTCTAACAGTGAAAAAATATAAAACATGAAAATTCAACATTTTCTAGGGTTTCACATTATGTCGTATCTTGTGGTAAAAATCCTACTCCAATGTTCTATACAGAGATGCATATCTGTATGCCTCACCTCTAGCATTCTTCTGTCCTCCTGTCCTGCCCACCCTTTGTGCATCCATATAAAGGCACATTTTTGTACAGGAGGCACGAGCCAAAACAAAAAAAACAAAACAGATATGCAATCTATAACACATGAATTGTATTTCCACAACAGAACCTTTCTGCTTAAAATCAGCAGTTTCTATACACATGAAAACAAAACCCCTGACTGTTTCTGTAACTCATGTCAATCTATTGTGTGTATCTCTGAATTTGTCTTATGTAAAAACATAAAATATGTTTTAGCCCCATTGTTGAGACTGTGTCTGATTTTATCTCTACCAGAGCAGAGAGAGAGAGAGAGAGAGAGAGAGAGAGAGAGGGGTAGAGAGAGAGAGAGAGGGAGGGAGAGAGAGGGGTAGAGAGAGAGAGAGGGAGGGAGAGAGAGATATAGAGAGAGAGAGAGAGGGAGAGAGAGAGGGGTAGAGAGAGAGAGAGAGAGAGGGGTAGAGAGAGAGGTAGAGAGAGGGAGAGGTAGGGGGAGAGACTAGCGTTTGTGTAAAGAATGAGAAATAGGAAAGCAATGAATGATGGGAATACAAAGGTTTGAATACAAACATACATGTAGAAAGGGAGATTTTTACAACAAAATGACAGCTGGATTGGACTCTGACTCTATGGGGAAATGGCTGTATTCATTCCACTGTTCCCCTTAGCTATTTGCTAACTATGACCCCTCCCCATACTTGACTAGGGGGTCTTAACAGTGCACTCCAGTGTCGTCCGTCATTTGTTCATTAAGAACTCGGTATCTCATTGACTACATACCTTTTCAACGGACTTTTCTAACTTATGATAGAGAAATGTTGTTAATTTGTCTTTCAAGAGTGATTCTTCTATTTCTCTATCTCCCCTTTTGATCACTAAGTCTATACTCCTTTTGTGTCCACTTTACCTGTGAGAAGAAAAACAAGATAGTTATCTTAAAACAGCAAACACAACAAACATTTCTATTCTTTGCCATCGGCTAGCAATTTAGGAAAACAAACATTTCACAACATAAATGAACAAACAAAATCAACAAAGATTACTTTTAAAAAAATAAGTTTCTTTCTACATTTTGCACCTTAATGCTCACCACAGATTAACTCTAGAGTCGGCTATATTTCTCCCCCAGAATATTAGTTGTTACAGAGTGTGCAATCAATTAAAGGGGAACCTCTGAGAGAAGTGTACGCCTCCTTTGTGGATGTCTATGTGATTTCCAACCCAGGTATTCATTCTTCTCTCTACACAGTTCCTACTCATGTGTCCCTTCTTATGGCAGTAGAAGCACGTCCCTGTCATGTCTGCACAATGTTTTGCTAGGTGTCCTATTTTATTGCCTTGAAAACACTTCCTCAACTCGTGTTGTTTCTCTTCCTTTTTACAATCTTTCCTAATGTGTCCTTCTTCTCTGCAATTGTAACATCTAACTATTCTGGGTTTCCTGTTATGTGGGTTGTATTCTGGTGGTCGTGTGTGCAGTCCCTCTAGTGCTGGGATACTTACCATCATTACCCTATTACTTAGTGTCTCTTTCTGTTCATTTATACTTTTATCATGTTCTATAGCTGACTCCCTGAGAGCACTTACAGTGGTTCCTTTCCAGTATGGTAATGTAGTTTGCACCCTTCTTTTCAAGTTTTCCCTGAGGCCATCCATTAGAACTTTAACAGCAACCTCTCTGTAATATACATTATCTTTCATGTCTGGTACCCCAGTATATTTGCCCATTGCTATCAGAGCTCTGCAAAAATAGTCTGTTGCATTTTCACTATCTTTTTGCTGGATACTAAAAATTTTACTCCAGTCCACTATCACTGGGAAATATTTGGCCAACCGTGTGATTATTTGTCTAATATTGTCCTGATTATCATCCTCAGTTAAGGATTCATCCTCCTCCAACATACAATCCTTAATGAACTTTTGTATATCAGTATTGAGAGTAAGACAGGTCTTCAATAATACTCGCCAATCGTTATTAGTTGGTTCGTACACATTACCATAATATCTAATAAACTGCTGACATTTGGTCAAATCTTTCCTAGGATCAGGGAAATCAGACAAAATTGAAAATGTTTCAGACCTAGTGCATGGATCATGCTTTGCTACATGTTTTAAGGGAACATCACTATTCCTGTCTGCTTTCCCATTGGGAACTGCTGCTGTGCAGACAGGATGTAAGTCTACCAAATCACTGAAACTAGTTGCTGAAATTGCTGCTGCAGTACAATGGATGTCTCCCCCTGTGTTAACCTTTTCATTATTCTCACCACTTTCAGCAGCTGCCCCTGCTGGTGGGACCGTTCCTCTTCTTTGTCCTGAAACATTACTTTTAACGTTACTTAAAACAACATACAACTTACTAGTTACAGTTTTTACATTTTTGGTATTGGCTGTACTTCCCGCCCAGACCGAATTTATCGGGGGCGTGTTTGCGCTCAGTTCGCCACGCTTTGCAACGCACACTTCCGGAATGCTTGTTTCCGGTACGCTTACTTCCACTGAACACGTGTTTTTCCTTACACTCACTTCCGCTGTGCATTCGCTGCTCTGCCACGTGTTACCTTCCATTTGCCACGATTTTAAACAATGATTATGTGTATTTCTCACTTTCGTTGACTTAATCAACCGTACTTTATCTTTTACGGTATTTAGCACCTCTGCATTAAAACTCCCTGTTGTTGGGAAAGGCCTATCACAATCTTTGGTCATTTCGACCCACGTGTCACAATACACAGTTGCGTATGCACCATATTTTTCACACATGAGAAATCTCGCTGACTCAATAGGACCTTCCTTAGGCAGTAAATTGGCAATCTCTAGCGTATGCTTAGCACCCATGCTGACAATTTCAACTCTGTTGCTATAATCACCGCTAGAGATCTCTAATGCTCGGTGAACATATTTCCTTTAGCCGCGTTCACTCGCTTTTCTCGCCCCTGGCGAGGATCCCTAATACAGAAATATCACTGTGGGCCCCAAGGGCTATCAGCTCCTCGATACCCTGGCTCAACCACAAAATCTGCTGAGTTTATTATAACTGGGAGAACAAAGTCGATACAATCAACCAGCCGTTCCAACATAATTCCTCCTAGCTGCTTCACCAATTTGCGCTAACGGTGCGATTAGATCGCACTGCCTACCAATACTAATTATTAGCAAACCTTGCGATCTATTGGTAGCGCTTTTGCGAAAACCCGGTTTTCGCATTCGGTATACCTGTCCTGTATACCGTCCTTCAGTTGGGCAATCCGCCTCGTCAGACAGCAACTGAGTACAATGAATAATAACAGTGTATCTACGTTACAAAATCGCACACTATACACCTTTTCTGCGCAGAAAATTGAAAGTTCCCAACAACCGTAATAATGTCTCAGAGGCTTTCACAAGTAATTATACTATGCATATAATAACTATTAGAACGATTGTTCAACCACGTGGCAAATCTACCGGAAGTTCGCGTACGCACAGCAGGAAGTACACATACGCACAGCAATGCAATACACTTTAAAACGTAAAACGACAATAAAAAGAAACATTTTTTCTTTCTTGTCCCTAGATTCTAATTAGCGTTCCTTCAGTCTATGCAACAACGGACATTCGGTTTCGCAACACACAGTGAACCACAGGTATTAGAAACATTACGTTCTTTCCTGCTTTATGCGACGCGTCCGTCAATCCACCCTTTGTTGAGGAACCGAATATCGTAAACGTTGCATACTTGCCGGTAACGTAACTCCTAACTCACGAGCCCCCAAATTATTAAAGTAATTCTATCGTTTTAAAATAAGCATTGCCCAATCAATTGTATGTGTGTCCAAAGCACAAAGTGATTTATTTTAACAGATGTAAATAGTCAACAATTCAATACATTATTATATCATGATAAAGTACAGTATAGCACAGCCAATACCAAAAGATAATACATACATACCGCTGCAATCGCTTGCGCACGCTGCGCAACCACGGGACCCGATGGACAATATTCTGTATAGAATATTGTGTCAGAGTTGACTGAGGCCCCAGTGAGATGCAGCTAATATATATACAGTCAGTGTTTCATTGTGAACAATAGAGATGACGTAGATTGTTTTTATAGGTCCAGACGTTGGGTGGGTCCAGGCCAGACAGGTAATAGGTTGATTCAATCTAAGGAATCCAAAGGTGGGGGTCTTCTCTCCAGGGGGTCTGCTCCTTTTCATAGCCAGTATCATACAAAGGTTTACTCTCTAATATCAATAACTAAAGTATGCAATGTGCGATCTCTTCGCCGACTGCACCGGACAGCTGCTGATGATTAGGGCTTCAATATGATATCAGGCATGACACCTTTCCTATTACCTAAACCTTTAATAACACTACAATGTACATATAATCACTATATATATATGGTTGTGCGTGTAAGTGTGGACCTTACTAGCAGCTACTTCAGTTGGTAACTGTGTCACTGTATAAAGTCCTCTATGTAGTGTCCTAATCATGTGCTGGTATTGCTATAAAACGATTTTTCAGTCACCTCAACATCGCCCTCTAGACTAGAAAAATGCTAAAGACCAATGTATATCAATCGATTTTCCCTCTGCCAACTCACATGTCATTCTCAGTACCTCATATTCAGCTACTTGACTAAGTGGGAAAGGCAAAGGGGTCTCTTTCTATAACAGTTTCTTCAAATATAACAGTATCCAGTACATGTCTGTCTAACAGTGAAAAAATATAAAACATGAAAATTCAACATTTTCTAGGGTTTCACATTATGTCGTATCTTGTGGTAAAAATCCTACTCCAATGTTCTATACAGAGATGCATATCTGTATGCCTCACCTCTAGCATTCTTCTGTCCTCCTGTCCTGCCCACCCTTTGTGCATCCATATAAAGGCACATTTTTGTACAGGAGGCACGAGCCAAAACAAAAAAAACAAAACAGATATGCAATCTATAACACATGAATTGTATTTCCACAACAGAACCTTTCTGCTTAAAATCAGCAGTTTCTATACACATGAAAACAAAACCCCTGACTGTTTCTGTAACTCATGTCAATCTATTGTGTGTATCTCTGAATTTGTCTTATGTAAAAACATAAAATATGTTTTAGCCCCATTGTTGAGACTGTGTCTGATTTTATCTCTACCAGAGCAGAGAGAGAGAGAGAGAGAGAGAGAGAGAGGGGTAGAGAGAGAGAGAGAGAGAGGGAGAGAGAGGGGTAGAGAGAGAGAGAGGGAGGGAGAGAGAGATATAGAGAGAGAGAGAGAGGGAGAGAGAGAGGGGTAGAGAGAGAGAGAGGGGTAGAGAGAGAGGTAGAGAGAGGGAGAGGTAGGGGGAGAGACTAGCGTTTGTGTAAAGAATGAGAAATAGGAAAGCAATGAATGATGGGAATACAAAGGTTTGAATACAAACATACATGTAGAAAGGGAGATTTTTACAACAAAATGACAGCTGGATTGGACTCTGACTCTATGGGGAAATGGCTGTATTCATTCCACTGTTCCCCTTAGCTATTTGCTAACTATGACCCCTCCCCATACTTGACTAGGGGGTCTTAACAGTGCACTCCAGTGTCGTCCGTCATTTGTTCATTAAGAACTCGGTATCTCATTGACTACATACCTTTTCAACGGACTTTTCTAACTTATGATAGAGAAATGTTGTTAATTTGTCTTTCAAGAGTGATTCTTCTATTTCTCTATCTCCCCTTTTGATCACTAAGTCTATACTCCTTTTGTGTCCACTTTACCTGTGAGAAGAAAAACAAGATAGTTATCTTAAAACAGCAAACACAACAAACATTTCTATTCTTTGCCATCGGCTAGCAATTTAGGAAAACAAACATTTCACAACATAAATGAACAAACAAAATCAACAAAGATTACTTTTAAAAAAATAAGTTTCTTTCTACATTTTGCACCTTAATGCTCACCACAGATTAACTCTAGAGTCGGCTATATTTCTCCCCCAGAATATTAGTTGTTACAGAGTGTGCAATCAATTAAAGGGGAACCTCTGAGAGAAGTGTACGCCTCCTTTGTGGATGTCTATGTGATTTCCAACCCAGGTATTCATTCTTCTCTCTACACAGTTCCTACTCATGTGTCCCTTCTTATGGCAGTAGAAGCACGTCCCTGTCATGTCTGCACAATGTTTTGCTAGGTGTCCTATTTTATTGCCTTGAAAACACTTCCTCAACTCGTGTTGTTTCTCTTCCTTTTTACAATCTTTCCTAATGTGTCCTTCTTCTCTGCAATTGTAACATCTAACTATTCTGGGTTTCCTGTTATGTGGGTTGTATTCTGGTGGTCGTGTGTGCAGTCCCTCTAGTGCTGGGATACTTACCATCATTACCCTATTACTTAGTGTCTCTTTCTGTTCATTTATACTTTTATCATGTTCTATAGCTGACTCCCTGAGAGCACTTACAGTGGTTCCTTTCCAGTATGGTAATGTAGTTTGCACCCTTCTTTTCAAGTTTTCCCTGAGGCCATCCATTAGAACTTTAACAGCAACCTCTCTGTAATATACATTATCTTTCATGTCTGGTACCCCAGTATATTTGCCCATTGCTATCAGAGCTCTGCAAAAATAGTCTGTTGCATTTTCACTATCTTTTTGCTGGATACTAAAAATTTTACTCCAGTCCACTATCACTGGGAAATATTTGGCCAACCGTGTGATTATTTGTCTAATATTGTCCTGATTATCATCCTCAGTTAAGGATTCATCCTCCTCCAACATACAATCCTTAATGAACTTTTGTATATCAGTATTGAGAGTAAGACAGGTCTTCAATAATACTCGCCAATCGTTATTAGTTGGTTCGTACACATTACCATAATATCTAATAAACTGCTGACATTTGGTCAAATCTTTCCTAGGATCAGGGAAATCAGACAAAATTGAAAATGTTTCAGACCTAGTGCATGGATCATGCTTTGCTACATGTTTTAAGGGAACATCACTATTCCTGTCTGCTTTCCCATTGGGAACTGCTGCTGTGCAGACAGGATGTAAGTCTACCAAATCACTGAAACTAGTTGCTGAAATTGCTGCTGCAGTACAATGGATGTCTCCCCCTGTGTTAACCTTTTCATTATTCTCACCACTTTCAGCAGCTGCCCCTGCTGGTGGGACCGTTCCTCTTCTTTGTCCTGAAACATTACTTTTAACGTTACTTAAAACAACATACAACTTACTAGTTACAGTTTTTACATTTTTGGTATTGGCTGTACTTCCCGCCCAGACCGAATTTATCGGGGGCGTGTTTGCGCTCAGTTCGCCACGCTTTGCAACGCACACTTCCGGAATGCTTGTTTCCGGTACGCTTACTTCCACTGAACACGTGTTTTTCCTTACACTCACTTCCGCTGTGCATTCGCTGCTCTGCCACGTGTTACCTTCCATTTGCCACGATTTTAAACAATGATTATGTGTATTTCTCACTTTCGTTGACTTAATCAACCGTACTTTATCTTTTACGGTATTTAGCACCTCTGCATTAAAACTCCCTGTTGTTGGGAAAGGCCTATCACAATCTTTGGTCATTTCGACCCACGTGTCACAATACACAGTTGCGTATGCACCATATTTTTCACACATGAGAAATCTCGCTGACTCAATAGGACCTTCCTTAGGCAGTAAATTGGCAATCTCTAGCGTATGCTTAGCACCCATGCTGACAATTTCAACTCTGTTGCTATAATCACCGCTAGAGATCTCTAATGCTCGGTGAACATATTTCCTTTAGCCGCGTTCACTCGCTTTTCTCGCCCCTGGCGAGGATCCCTAATACAGAAATATCACTGTGGGCCCCAAGGGCTATCAGCTCCTCGATACCCTGGCTCAACCACAAAATCTGCTGAGTTTATTATAACTGGGAGAACAAAGTCGATACAATCAACCAGCCGTTCCAACATAATTCCTCCTAGCTGCTTCACCAATTTGCGCTAACGGTGCGATTAGATCGCACTGCCTACCAATACTAATTATTAGCAAACCTTGCGATCTATTGGTAGCGCTTTTGCGAAAACCCGGTTTTCGCATTCGGTATACCTGTCCTGTATACCGTCCTTCAGTTGGGCAATCCGCCTCGTCAGACAGCAACTGAGTACAATGAATAATAACAGTGTATCTACGTTACAAAATCGCACACTATACACCTTTTCTGCGCAGAAAATTGAAAGTTCCCAACAACCGTAATAATGTCTCAGAGGCTTTCACAAGTAATTATACTATGCATATAATAACTATTAGAACGATTGTTCAACCACGTGGCAAATCTACCGGAAGTTCGCGTACGCACAGCAGGAAGTACACATACGCACAGCAATGCAATACACTTTAAAACGTAAAACGACAATAAAAAGAAACATTTTTTCTTTCTTGTCCCTAGATTCTAATTAGCGTTCCTTCAGTCTATGCAACAACGGACATTCGGTTTCGCAACACACAGTGAACCACAGGTATTAGAAACATTACGTTCTTTCCTGCTTTATGCGACGCGTCCGTCAATCCACCCTTTGTTGAGGAACCGAATATCGTAAACGTTGCATACTTGCCGGTAACGTAACTCCTAACTCACGAGCCCCCAAATTATTAAAGTAATTCTATCGTTTTAAAATAAGCATTGCCCAATCAATTGTATGTGTGTCCAAAGCACAAAGTGATTTATTTTAACAGATGTAAATAGTCAACAATTCAATACATTATTATATCATGATAAAGTACAGTACAGCACAGCCAATACCAAAAGATAATACATACATACCGCTGCAATCGCTTGCGCACGCTGCGCAACCACGGGACCTGATGGACAATATTCTGTATAGAATATTGTGTCAGAGTTGACTGAGGCCCCAGTGAGATGCAGCTAATATATATACAGTCAGTGTTTCATTGTGAACAATAGAGATGACGTAGATTGTTTCTATAGGTCCAGACGTTGGGTGGGTCCAGGCCAGACAGGTAATAGGTTGATTCAATCTAAGGAATCCAAAGGTGGGGGTCTTCTCTCCAGGGGGTCTGCTCCTTTTCATAGCCAGTATCATACAAAGGTTTACTCTCTAATATCAATTACTAAAGTATGCAATGTGCGATCTCTTCGCCGACTGCACCGGACAGCTGCTGATGATTAGGGCTTCAATATGATATCAGGCATGACACCTTTCCTATTACCTAAACCTTTAATAACACTACAATGTACATATAATCACTATATATATATATATATATATATATATATATATATATATACACATATATATATATATATATATATATATATATATATATATATATATAGACTAATAATAAACCGAATACTATCTGCTCCTGAATTACAGTGTAACAGAACCAATATGAAATTATATAAATAACTAACTGTTGTAATGCGGGTGTGTGCGTGCGTATTTTACCGTGCGAACGCACCACAACACGTAACACGTGGCGTACGCTTCGCAATACGCACGGCAAATCAATATTAAACCAATATACTTTCGTTCATCCAATTATACGACTTCAACAAGTGACAACGGCGGGAGAGAGGAGGCTGCTGGGTCTCGGCGCCCGGCGGATTGGTAAGTTCCTGTTTTTTCTTTTTTCTAGGTCTGGCCCGCGGCACCCCAGTGACAGCGCCGCGGCACCCCTGGGAGCCGCGGCGCACAGTTTGGGAACCGCCGGTCTAACCACTACGCCAAAGTACAAGTGGAAACAATATGTGTATAAAATAGACTTGAAAGAAAAACTGACCATCAACTTCTCTCATAACAAGCTTTTGTCCTTTTTTAGTTTTTATTAATGTCAATAATTATACTTTTAAATATTGTAGACCTAAATCCTTTGAACAAGCACAGTTTATATATTTGGATATGGACATTCAAAACACAAGCATTGCTGCCAACATGAAGGTTTAAGGATAAACAATAAAGAATTACACACATACACATATTCGATTGTTCTCACGAAAAATGTGTCAGGAAATTTTTAACTGTAAATAAACGTGGATGCGTATGTAACGGTTAATAATTCGCAATCATAAATATATACAATACTCAAAAACTATATACTAGCGTACTCTTCTATAAGTGACACATTGGAGTAAATCCACAGGAACATGGGGATATATAAAGTCCACAATGATACAGACATTATTTTGGATTTGAACTCATGACCCTGTTCTTGCCAGGTCCTTTCTCCAACCATTAAGGCATACTTCAGATTGAAACAAAGATACAATACAAAACAGGCACTGGTGGTATCCTAAAGTGTTAATGACCATAATTAAATGAACAATTGCACACACCTTATTCGTAGCAGATCTAAAGGATCATGTTCTGTTGTATAAAAATGTAAATAAGAAAGTCTATGATAATGCATATCAGATTATTTTGCATTCAGAAATAAACACAAACATGTTTTAATCAGTATAAAAGCAAACAACAGATTCTCTTACCTAGCATTGCATAGACCCAGCATCAGATCTCATCATCTGATACCTCAGTGGGCCTATACACCTGCATATATTTGTCTCATTACAATCCACTATAAAAGACTGCTTCATGCACATTTGAAGTTGGTTAGAACTCTATAGTGTGTTTTTCTGCTGGGGATTTGTATAGTGGTCTTTTATATGTATTGAGAGTTATATTTTAGTTTACTCTTTTATAGACACTTTAAATGTTTGTAAGATATTTTATGTTGCACAATAACATTATAAATAAAAATTAATAATAATAATAATAATAATAACAACAGTGCATCTCTATTTTCATATGTAATGTACGTTTTAATGTGTGTGTTATTTGTCTTATAAAATTGTAACCCAATTTTTTTGTTTTTGGGGTGTGGTGTTGTGAAGCTTTTCAATCTAATATCTATTAATTTAAATCTTATGTTTTTGAAATTTTTCATGGTGCATGTTTATCCAACAGATCCCAAGCCCTCCAGAAACACTGGAGACAGGACACTTCAGGTTTCAACATAGATTTTCAAGGTAAAAATATTTTCAAATATGGTTTATAGCACACTTTTTAAAGTCTGTAATCCCGCCCAAAAAATTGTATTGTGATGAAACTAAAGGCCTGTTTCATTTTTATAAACATATACAAATGCAGGCACCAGATAGTTTAGACTTAAACAAAAGTGTACCTTTGAATTCTGTTAAATTGAAATTGTGCTGTAAGAGCTGCCTCTGGCCCTACTGAGATTATCATATGTGACTTTTATAGCCATAGCACTTAGAAAAATAATGATGAAGCTTGATTGGTAGAGTTTTGTTTAAAATAGACCAAACTAAAGGCTTTATGTACTACCAGGCCTTAAGCTGGGTACACACCAGAGATATTTCGACCAACTTTTTATGCCGAGCGATTTTACATGCAACCGATGGTCTGATCGCTTGGTCCATGGACTGCATACACACTAGCCTTGTTTAGGACGAGAAAGGGAAGAGCGGATGTCCCGTTAGCGACTTTTTACAGCCATGTTGTCGTGAGCAATGACTGTAATTTCGTACTCACTGTTGTGGATCGGTCGGAAGTTTATACACACTACACAGCGGAAATGAGATTGGAACGAAAATATTAAACGGTACGACCAACCAAATGAGACGATAATCGTCTATTTGGGCAGACTTTCGACCATCGAGTAACTGTACACACTGACCCGACTTTTGAACAAGCGGTTGTATGTCCGCTGTTTGAGCCGATTATTGGACGAAAACAGTGTAGTGTGTACCCAGCTTTAGCTGGAACATGTCTGGATCACCTGATAAATATACAGTAATCAAGTGTAACAGATACTGGATTACTATTACTAATCTTGATTAGCGCTTGTCACGGTCTGCCTCCGTCTGCTTTGCAACATTTCCCTTTTGAATGCTGCTGTAACGCCCCCCCCTGCGGGGAAACAGGGAGCGACGCAACACAAAAGAACTTACCTTGAAAACGATGGTCACCTCCAGTCCGCTTCCGATATCCCAGCTGCGATCCAATCCCAGCAGATCCGCAGCCGCAACCCCTGTCACCTCCGACCACGTCCCTCTAAGAAAGAGACAGAGATTACGGCCGTGCCTACCAGGTAAGGGCTGTCCGAGAATACGGCAACGAACAAGGACACTCTCAGTCCAAGCCCACTTGCCGCCTCCTCACTTTGCTCTTGCCAAGACGCGGGGGACTACAGGCACTTAAGACCAAGACTAGTCCGAGGACTAATCCCGCCTCAAGTACCTCACACACCTGCTGGTGAGGGCCTAACCGAAAGGGGGAATCGAGCGTAATACTCACCGGGACACTCCCACTTCCGATCCGGTTCTCCTGCACCTCCCCGATACCTGCGGATGACAAGAACACACAGCCTCCCTCTGCGCTAACGGTGAGACTAAAGGTATGCACCCACAAACACTAAACTGACTACAGCTGCGACCCGACCCTAACAACACTCTAATGGTCGGCAACGCAACTACGTCAAACAACTATGTCTACCTAGGTGTGGTGCACTAACGGAACTGCTCACTTACCACTACGGGGAACACCGGCCGGTGTTCACGGACTAAACCGGAGGGCGGTTCCTAACCCCCTCACCAAGGTCTAACCAAGGAGACTGTCTCCTTACGATGGGGTCACCCACGGACCCTAAGGACCGGCTGCTTCAAGCCCGGCTGAGGCTCAGTGGAACAGCACACTAACCCGCGGGCCGACTGCCGCACGGAACAGCCGATCGAACTGAACCGCCCGACTGCCTGTACTCGGGTATCTCACACATGTCCTTACGTCCGGAACCACAGGTCCACCTGCACGGAACCAGCCTTGGGGACCCTCAATCAGAACCACGGCCGCCCCTGGAACTGCCACAAGGTGTGCTGCACTGCCACCAACTCACTCAGCCACCCCCTCTGGGAACCAGTGTGACCCCGGGGACCTAAGGGACAGGAAAACTACGTGTGTTCTCCCCTGACTATGTGTATGCTGGTAACTACACTTGTCCCCACAGCACGGGTTAGCACAGAACAACACAGGAACAAGAGCCTACATTTAATGGGGGCCTGACGTTTTGCCCCTGGACACAATTACGTAGCACACCCAAAATACTGTAATTCAACAATACCCGCCGCACAGACAGAATACAATATATAGTACTTTGTAAGCTACTTACCCGAGCACACCGCTGCTAGCCAACCAGCCTGTTGCTACAGCACCACTGGAGCCTCCGCTCTACTGTACCTCCTAACTACGTGTGCTCACCTCACACAGGACCGCGCCTACACTCACGAGGCTCCCACGCCTCTATCACACTACCACCAGGGCCTTTTGCCCTTCACACCATGGGCCTCTTGCCCAGTTGCACACAGAGCCTTGTGCTCTGATTAATGGGCCTCAGCCCCCTCTCTAACTCAGGGCTCTGAGCCCACTAACTAGGGCCTTGTGCCCTGCTACCTAGGGGTACTAGCCCCTGTCTACTCAGGCCTGGTGGCCTCCCTAGCTCTCTACTAGGGACTTGTGCCCTTTATAGCTTACGGGCTACCAGCCCCTATGGCCTTCCTATGGCCACTAGGCCACTAACTGCCTAAGGGCCTTGTACCTGGGGCTCTCATGCCCCCTGTCTAACTAACAGGGCCTTGTGCCCTTTATAGACATATGGCCTACTGGCCCACTATTTTTATCGGGGCCTAGTGCCCAGGTCCCTGTGCCTTGTGCCCCTAATACTCTGCTGCACGGGCCTTGTGCCCGACCGTGGTCACGGGCCTAGTGCCCGAATTTAACGTTGAGTATACTTACCTGCTCTGCGCAGGAATCTCAACTTGCCACGCCGTCTTCTTCCTTCTCCGGGTCTTCCAGACCCTCCAGCCGGCGGCGCCTCTTCTCCTGTTCGGCGCTGTTGAGGGCTGCTTGGCGGGGGCGCTCTCAGCCCTTAAAAGGGCTCCCCGCCGACGTTCTCTGCTCCGGCGGCTTGCTTGGAGTCTTCTTTCTCCGCCGCTGCTCCAGACGTCTGCTTCCTTCCTCCGCCGACGGACTTCTGAGAAAATGGCGCCAGCCGGCGACTTATATAGTCGCCGGCGTGACGTCATTAGCCGGTGCGATCGCTGATTGTCGCGCGTCGGCGCCAATCTTTTAAATGGCTGGGCACGAGCCGCGATTGGCTCGCGTATCCGGCCGCTGATTGGCCAGCGGGGAAAGATGAGCCCTGATTGGCTCATCCTTCTTTCGCGGACAGGACCTGCAGGAAGAAAGTCATACTCACCGCCGCTGGATCGATGGACAGGTAAGTTATTCTCCTCTTCTTTCTTCCTACTGGGCACCATCAGGGACCTCTTCAGCCCCTCCAGGGGCACAGCGCTGGCGGAAATCTTCGCCCTCTTCACGGGCACCGGGCCTAGCAACATCTTCGGCCCCTTCATTGGCACAACGCTGGCGGGGGTCTCCTCCGGGGACATCTCCACACTGCTTGCATCCCGCAGCCCTTGTTTGTTTTGAACTGTGCAGTATTTGTGTTCATTTTATATGTTGCAGCAGTATCTCTGATCACCAGAGGTGCCGCTATTGTGCCTTATTTGGTTGTATCAGGGGTTAATCTGCCCTGTAATTATTTCTTGCACCTGGGTGTGTCCCTTCTTAAACCTATCTCTCCCAGCAGTCATTGCTGGTAATTGTTGTCATATCCTGATGGTATACTCTGTGGTCACTTCCTCCTGGATTCATGCTGCCTGGAATCTTTCCTCACTTGCCATTTACCTGCAACTGCTGTACATCTGGTAATTTCTGCAATTTCATTATTTGATCACCTGTTTATACTCTCCAGCAATAAACATTGTTGTTTTTTCACCTTATCCATGGCTCCTTAGCTGTATTTCTTCATTGATCCGTGACAGTATAACCAGCCAACAAAACAGCTTAGGAGTCAGGTGAAAGTTTTATTTTTTCTGGGACTTTTTTCTGCAATTCTTTTTTCATTTGGTTTTTGCAACATGTCTGTTTCACCAATTATGGAATTGCCACTGCTACAAACTTTACATATAGACATTATCTTGCTACGTTCTCAGCTTGCTAGATTTTCCTCTTTACTTGTGGACCCTCTCAGGAGACTGTCTGATTATGTCTCTCCTAATACAGAAGCTGCTGGTCTGTCTCAATCCACCTTTACTGCTGCTGAACCTGTGCAAACAGCACCTCTTAATTGTGCTTCTACAAATTTGCTGTTTAGTAATAACTATGGGATAATTAATTCCCAGTTCACAGGTGGTCCACGCCCCCATCTGACCAAAGAGGAGCGACGGCGCAGAATAACAAATGAATTGTGTCTGTACTGTGCCAGCAGTGAGCACTTCTTACAGGACTGTCCTATCCGTAGACCACGTCAGCCTACTGATCCATCCCCTGTTGCTTCCTCTCTGCATTCCAAAATTGTTTATGCTCCACCATTTCTGTTCTCTGGGAAGAGACCCAATCTGCCAACTCCCTTTGTCTCCTGTTGCGAGGTCCCAGCCTCTGTCTCCTGTTGCGGGGTCCCAGCCTCTGTCTCCTGTTGCGGGGTCCTAGCCTCTGTCTCCTGTTGCGGGGTCCCACCCTCTGTCTCCTGTTGCAGGGTCCCAGCCTCTGTCTCCTGTTGCGGGGTCCCAGCCTCTGCCCCTTGCCCTGAGTCTGCTGCCACTGTGTCCGGTCCTGAGTCTGCTGCCACTGTGTCCGGTCCGGGGTCTCCTGCCGCTGCCTCTGCACCCGAGTCTCCTGCCACCGTGCTGCCTGGTCCCGAGTCTTCAGCCGCTGTCTCCAGTTCCGAGTCTTCAGCCGCTGTCTCTGTTCCTTTGCTACACTCTGCTCCAGTGGGGGCGCCGCCCTTGAAGCCTGCTCCAGAACAGTTTCCAGTCCATGCGGTTCAGCCTGAGTTGCCTGTCCATGCGGTTCAGCCCGTTGCCTGTCCATGCGGTTCAGCCAGGGTTGCCTGTCCATGCGGTTCAGCCAGGGTTGCCTGTCCATGCGGTTCAGCCAGGGTTGCCTGTCCATGCGGTTCAGCCAGGGTTGTCTGTCCATGCGGTTCAGCCAGGGTTGCCTGTCCATGCGGTTCAGCCAGGGTTGCCTTTCTATGCGGTTCAGCCCGAGTTGCCACTCTATGCGGATCAGCCCGAGTTGCCACTCTATGCGGATCAGCCCGAGTTGCCACTCTATGCGGATCAGCCCGAGTTCCCACTCTATGCGGATCAGCCCGAGTTCCCACTCTATGCGGATCAGCCCGAGTTGCCACTCTATGCGGATCAGCCCGAGTGGCCACTCTATGCGGATCAGCCCGAGTGGCCACTCTATGCGGATCAGCCCGAGTGGCCACTCTATGCGGATCAGCCCGAGTGGCCACTCTATGCGGATCAGCCCGAGTGGCCACTCTATGCGGATCAGCCCGAGTGGCCACTCTATGCGGATCAGCCCGAGTGGCCACTCTATGCGGATCAGCCCGAGTGGCCACTCTATGCGGATCAGCCCGAGTTGCCACTCTATGCGATTCAGCCCGAGTTGCCACTCTATGCGGTTCAGCCCGAGTTGCCACTCTATGCGGTTCAGCCCGAGTTGCCACTCTATGCGGTTCAGCCCGAGTTACCACTTGGTGCTGTCTGCTTTGAGGCTTCTCACAGCGCTGCCTGCCCCGTGGCTTCTCACAGCGCTGCCTGCCCCGTGGCTTCTCACAGCGCTGCCTGCCCCGAGGCTTCTCACAGCGCTGCCTGCCCCGAGGCTTCTCACAGCGCTGCCTGCCCCGAGGCTTCTCACAGCGCTGCCTGCCCCGAGGCTTCTCACAGCGCTGCCTGCCCCGAGGCTTCTCACAGCGCTGTCTGCCCGGAGGCTTCTCACAGCGCTGTCTGCCCCGAGGCTTCTCACAGTGCTGTCTGCCCCGAGGCTTCTCACAGTGCTGTCTGCCCCGAGGCTTCTCACAGTGTTGTCTGCCCTGAGGCTTCTCTCAGTGCTGTCCCTGCCAAGCCTGCCGCCCAGTCCGGGCCTGCTGTCAAGCCTGCCGCCCAGTCCGGGCCTGCTGCCAAGCCTGCCACCCAGTCCAGGCCTGCTGCCAAGCCTGCCACCCAGTCCGGGCCTGCTGCCAAGCCTGCCGCCCAGTCCAGGTCTGCTGCCAAGTCTGAACCATCCATTGCCGAGGGTGCCAAGTCTGAGCTACCACCTACCTTCAATGGGGATATACAGCAATTTAATGCTCTGATTAATTTTTTTTATCCTATTTACCATCAGTACCTGACCTCCTAGATAACCAACGGAAGCAAGTATATTACCTGTTATCCAACTTTACAGGAAAAGCTTTGGAATGGGCCAGCCCCTTTATTGAGATCAGAGATCCCATCCTTTCTGATTTACAGCTTTTTTGTGAAGCAGTGTTCAAAGAATTTGCTCCAACACTTGTTAGCCGTACTCCCTGCATGTCTTCTGTGCCATCTTCTTTGTCTCCAGTTTCGCAAGCCTTGAAGCTGCCTTCATGTTCTATTCGATTTGAACAACCCTGTAACCGTGAAAAGACTCATAAAAATAAAGCAAAGAAGAAAAAAGGGTCTTCTGGATCTCGGCTCTCTTCTGACATGGTCTCCTATGCCTCTCCACCCATGAACGAGGGCTTTTCTGCCGGGGCCCCAATTCTGGACTATGATTCAGATGAACTCAGACATTTTTGGTAATTGGGCGTCTGGAATCCGCCCTTTAAGGGGGGGTACTGTCACGGTCTGCCTTCGTCTGCTTTGCAACATCTCCTTTTTGAATGCTGCTTGCGTCCCGCAGCCCCAGTTTGTTTTGAACTGTGCAGTATTTGTGTTCATTTTATATGTTGCAGCAGTACCTCTGATCACCAGAGGTGCCGCTATTATGCCTTACTTGGTTGTATCAGGGGTTAACCTGCCCTGTAATTATTTCTTGCACCTGGGTGTGTCCCTTCTTAAACCTATCTCTCCCAGCAGTCATTGCTGGTTATTGTTGTCATATCCTGATGGTATACTCTGTGGTCACTTCCTTCTGGATTCATGCTGCCTGGAATCTTTCCTCACCTCCCATTTACCTGCAACTGCTGTACATCTTGTAATTTCTGCAATTTCATTATTTGATCACCTGTTCATACTCTCCAGCAATAAACATTGTTGTTTTTTCACCTTATCCATGGCTCCTTAGCTGTATTTCTTCATTGATCCGTGACAGCGCTGGCTTACCTGAGGTGCGGAGTCTAACGATGTCCCCGGTGTTCACCAAGAACCGCCGCAAGGCGGGGTGGGCTTCGCTGCCAGGAGTCGCAGGTCGTGGTCCTCAGGTTCGCCCCAAGATGTAGTGCAGCGGAGTGGAGCGGAAGATGTGGAGTTAATCAAGCCGGGTTGGTACGCAGGAATGGAGGCAGGCAGAATCAGGAGGTAACTCGGAGTCAATCAAGCCGGGGTCGGTACACGGGTCACAAGAGTAGGGGGATAGTCAGCAAGCTGGGTTGGTACACAGGGGTTGGAGAGCCAGGATAGTCTAACAAGCAGAGATCAGAACACAGGAAGACACAGGAGACTGGAAGACTCAGCAATCCATGAAGCACAGGAGCCAGGAACAGGTAAGTGGTAACTTGTTGCTCTGACAAGGCTGCAGTGTCCAGGTGAGCTTAATATAGTCTGTCGATAGCAAAAGCCGCCTCCCAGCCACGATCATGTGACCACCTAAATCAGGAAGTGCTGCTGTACACAGAGACAGGAAAATCAGCAGCATGAAAGCAAGTAAGTTTGTGACATCAAGGAGGATTGGTAAGTTTCATTTCATGCAGAAGGATCAAGACATTGAGGAGTTGCGTTTTTGTCACGATCTGCCTACAGCTTATGCATTACATGCTGCTTTGCATGGCAGCTCCTGCCTTTTTCATTGTATTTGTATTGGCAGTACCTCCATTCACCAGAGGTGCTGCTATTATGCCTTATTGTGTGCATTAGGGGTTAACCTTCATGTTCCAATTATCCCATGCACCTGGGTGTGGTTTTCCCTTTATATACCCTGCCACTCCCAGCACACATGGCTGGTTATTGTTGTCCTATTCTGATGTCATATCCTGTGTTACCTGTGGATTCTTCCTCCTGCCTTGCTCCTCTGGTTCATGCTGCCTGGAATCTGTTCATACCCCTGCTTCCCTGCATTAGCTGTGTACCTGCTTGTTTCTGGACATTTATATTATTTCCTGCATCAGCCTGCACCTGGTAATTACCACTACTCCTGACTACCTGTTATATATACTTGTCTGCAAATAAACACAGAGTGTTTTCACCATATTCGTGACTCCTAGCTGTACTTCTGTTTGTAACCGTGACAGTATAACCACAAAACAGCTTTGGAGTCAGGTGAAAGTTTTGTTTTATTTCTGGGACCCTTTTCTGCAATCAAGTTTTCATTTGTGTTTTGCAACATGTCTGTTTCACCAGTCTTGGAATTGCCACTGCTACAAACTTTACAGATGGACATTATATTGCTACGTTCCCAGCTGGCTAAATTTTCCACTTTGCTTTTGGACCCGCTCAGGAGACTGTCAGATTCTGTCTCTCCTAATTCAGAAGCACCTTCTCTGCTGATGAACCTGTGCAAACAGCACCTCTTAAACGTACTTGCTGTTTTCTATGAAGTATGGGGTAACAAATTCCCAGTACACAGGTGGTCCATGCCTCCATCTGACCGAAGAGGAACGGCGGCGCAGGATAACATACAAGTTGTGTCTCTACTGTGCCAGCAATGCACATTTTTTGCAGGACTGTCCTGTCCGTAGACCACGTCAGCTTACTGAACCATCTCCTGTTGTTTCCTCTCTGCACTCCAAATCTGTTTATGCTCCAGCATTCCTGTTCTCTGCGAAGAGACCCAATCTGCCAGCTCCACCCACCTGTCCTGAGGCGCCAGCTCCAGCCGCCTGTCCCGAGGTGCCAGCCTCTGTCTCTTGTCCCGAGGTGCCAGCCTCTGTCTCCTGTCCCGAGGTGCCAGCCTCTGTCTCCTGTGCCGAGGTGCCAGCCTCTGTCTCCTGTGCCGAGGTGCCAGCCTCTGTCTCCTGTGCCGAGGTGCCAGCCTCTGTCTCCTGTGCCGAGGTGCC
This sequence comes from Mixophyes fleayi, assembly GCF_038048845.1. Classification (NCBI taxonomy): domain Eukaryota; kingdom Metazoa; phylum Chordata; class Amphibia; order Anura; family Limnodynastidae; genus Mixophyes; species Mixophyes fleayi. The sequence continues at coordinate 208,982,159 of NC_134402.1, read as the reverse complement.
AGCCTCTGTCTCCTGTGCCGAGGTGCCAGCCTCTGTCTCCTGTGCCGAGGTGCCAGCCTCTGTCTCCTGTGCCGAGGTGCCAGCCTCTGTCTTCTGTGCCGAGGTGCCAGCCTCTGTCTCCTGTGCCGAGGTGCCAGCCTCTGTCTCCTGTGCCGAGGTGCCAGCCTCTGTCTCCTGTGCCGAGGTGCCAGCCTCTGTCTCTTGTGCTGAGGTCACATCATCTGCTTCCAGCTCTGAGGTCACATCATCTGCCTCCAGCTCTGAGGTCACATCATCTGCCTCCAGCTCTGAGGTCACATCATCTGCCTCCAGCTCTGAGGTCACATCATCTGCCTCCAGCTCTGAGGTCACATCATCTGCCTCCAGCTCTGAGGTCACATCATCTGCCTCCAGCTCTGAGGTCACATCATCTACCTCCAGCTTGGAGTCTGCTGCCTCAGTGTCCGGTCCCGAGTCTCCTGCCCCTGTGTCCGGTCCCGAGTCTCCTGCCCCTGTGTCCAGTCCCGAGTCTCCTGCCCCTGTGTCCAGTCCCGAGTCTCCTGCCACTGTGTCCGGTTCCGAGTCTTCAGTCTTTGTCTCCGGTTCCGAGTCTTCAGCCTTTGTCTTCGGTTCCGAGTCTTCAGCCGCTGTCTCTGTTCCTGAGCTTCAGCCTGCTCCAGAGGGGGCGCTGCCCTTAAAGACTCCTCCAGAGGGGGCGCTGCCCTTAAAGACTCTTCCAGAGGGGGCGCTGCCCTTAAAGACTCCTCCAGAGGGGGCGCTGCCCTTAAAGACTCCTCCAGAGGGGGAGCTGCCCTTCCAGTCTGCTCCAGAGGGGGCGCTGCCCTTCCAGTCTGCTCCAGAGGGGGCGCTGCCCTTACAGTTTGCTCCAATGGGGGCGCTGCCCTTACAGTCTTCTCCAATGTGGGTGCTGCCCTTACAGTCTGCTCCAATTGGGGCGCTGCCCTTACAGTCTTCTCCAGAGGGGGCGCTGCCCTTACGGTCTGCTCCAGAAGAGTTGCCAGTCCATGCGGTCCAGCCCGAGTTGCCAGTCCATGCGGTCCAGCCCGAGTTGCCAGTCCATGCGGTCCAGCCCGAGTTGCCAGTCCATGCGGTGCAGCCCGAGTTGCCAGTCCATGCGGTGCAGCCCGAGTTGCCAGTCCATGCGGTGCAGCCCGAGTTGCCAGTCCATGCGCTCCAGCCCGAGTTGCCAGTCCATGCGCTCCAGCCCGAGTTGCCAGTCCATGCGGTTCAGCCCGACTTCCCACTTGGTGCTGTCTGCTCCGAGGCTTCTCAATGTGCTGTCTGCCCTCAGGCTTCTCAAAGTGCTGTCTGCCCTCAGGCTTCTCAAAGTGCTGTCTGCCCTCAGGCTTCTCAAAGTGCTGTCTGCCCTCAGGCTTCTCAAAGCGCTGTCCCCTCCGAGGCTTCTCACAGCGCTGTCTCTTCCGAGGCTTCTCACAGCGCTGTCTCCTCCAAGCCTGCCGCCCAGTCCGGGCCTGCTGCCAAGCCTGCCGCCCAGTCCGGGCCTGCTGCCAAGCCTGCCGCCCAGTCCGGGCCTGCTGCCAAGCCTGCCGCCCAGTCCGGGCCTGCTGCCAAGCCTGCCGCCCAGTCCGGGCCTGCTGCCAAGCCTGCCGCCCAGTCCGGGCCTGCTGCCAAGCCTGCCGCCCAGTCCGGGCCTGCTGCCAAGCCTACCGCCCAGTCCGGGTCTCCTGTCAAGCCTGCTGCCAAGCCTGCCACCCGTTCCCGGTCTAATGTCAAGCCTGCCGCCCAGGAATCTGCCGCCCAGTCCGGGTCTGCTGCCAAGTCTGCCGCCCAGTCCGGGTCTGCTGCCAAGTCGTCTGCCAAGTCCGAGCCATCTGTTACCGAGGATGCCAAGTCTGAACCGTCACCTTTCTTTGAGGGGCATTCTTCCCAATTTAATGCCCTTATGAGGTTATTTGCTTCACAGATCCCCTCCTCACCAAGCCTTGTTAGTAGCCCTAAGAGACAGGTATTATTCCTAATATCCTATTTTAGGGGAGAGGCATTAGATTGGGCAAACCCATTTATTGAGATGCATCACCCCATCTTATCGGACTTTCAATCCTTTATTGAGGCAGTTTTCAGCAAATTTATAACACCTCCCGCTATGCCATCTTGCGGGGCCTCTGCATTGTCAGCTGTACCACCCATCTCACCTGATCAAGAGCTACCTTTGTGTTCCACCCACTTGGTTCAGGTCTCAACTCCAAGGAAGTTCTGTAAAAGGGGAGGACGGAAAAAGAAAGGAAGGTCTACGGAGCTTGAACTGGCAGCTGGCATAGTCTCCTTTGCCCGTCCATCCATTGACGAGGACTTTTTTGCCGGGCCCCCAATTCTGGACTATGATTCCAATGAATTCAGACATTTTTGGTAATTGGGAGTCTGGAATCCACCCTTAAGGGAGGGGGTACTGTCACGATCTGCCTACAGCTTATGCATTACATGCTGCTTTGCATGGCAGCTCCTGCCTTTTTGTCTTTTTCATTGTATTTGTATTGGCAGTACCTCCATTCACCAGAGGTGCTGCTATTATGCCTTATTGTGTGCATTAGGGGTTAACCTTCATGTTCCAATTATCCCATGCACCTGTGTGTGGTTTTCCCTTTATATACCCTGTCACTCCCAGCACACATGGCTGGTTATTGTTGTCCTATTCTGATGTCATATCCTGTGTTACCTGTGGATTCTTCCTCCTGCCTTGCTCCTCTGGTTCATGCTGCCTGGAATCTGTTCATACCCCTGCTTCCCTGCATTAGCTGTGTACCTGCTTGTTTCTGGACATTTATATTATTTCCTGCATCAGCCTGCACCTGGTAATTACCACTACTCCTGACTACCTGTTATATATACTTGTCTGCAAATAAACACAGAGTGTTTTCACCATATTCGTGACTCCTAGCTGTACTTCTGTTTGTAACCGTGACAGTTTTGTAGCTTGTAAGTATCTAGTTATGTTATTCCTTTTAGGTTATTGGGGGATCTGTGTTACAGTTAAGGCAAGAAATTGTAGATTTTACTGCTTGATAGTACAGGTGTGTATAAAGAATAGCCAATGAATTTTTTTTCCCCAATAATGGTTTTATTAAAGTTTTTCCATTTGGTTACAGGGTACACAAAAAAAACAAAAAAAACATACATTGTAATAAACAAGGGGGAAATGGGAATGGACAAGGGGGAGGGGGGAGGCAGTACATATCAATACGTATCAGTAGCATGAAACAGAACCAACCGCAACATTTTACAGAATTTGCATATCATTTGAGATACAACATGGATCATAGGATATTACTGTGGGGGGTTACACGGGGATCCCCCGGGGCGGGCAACACCACAGATTTGGAGACATAATGATTCCATTCAAACCACTTGATGTCGGGAGAGGAGGCAGAGGAGGAGTAAGGGACTCCCAACATTTCCATGTCACAACTTAACTGAACTTCAGTTATTATCTTGGCTATGGAGGGCAGCACAGCTGATTTCCAGGCTTGGGCAATCACCGCACGGGTAGCTATAAAGATGTGACCTATCACATACCGATCACCTAATAACACTTGTGGAGGAAAGAAATGTAAGAGAGCAACTTCTGGAGTATAACTTTGGATATTAAGACGTACACCTCTGCCCAAAGCACTCTAACGACTAGGCAACTCCAGAAAACATGAAAAATATCCCCTATCTCTCCACATCCATGCCAACAGGTCTTGGCCTGGTCTGGCCATATCTTGTGCAACCTATCGGGGGTCATCTCCGAGTGGTTCAAACACCTCGACATTCGATGGGCATTTTGGTAGATTTTATCCCACTGATCCGGCTCAAATTCCCGGCCATTATCCCTCTCCCAGGCTAGCTGGGAAGAGGTTTTTATTGGATGATGGCTTGTGTTGAGGTGGGTGTACCAGAAGGAGATAGCCGCTTTGTTACTTCCAGTTGAGAGTCTGGAAAAAAAGGGGGCTGGTGGGAGTTGTAGGGAGGAGCCCCGTGGGTGCAAGGAATGTAACTAATGCCTGACCTGGAGGTACTTGTAAAAATCTTGGTTAGGAATATGGAATTTATCCCTCAATTCAGAGAAGGGTAGTAGCCCTGAGTCAGAATAGAGCAGTTTGAGGTTAGTGATGCCCCTTAAATGCCACAGGGAGAGATTTAGATTTGGAATAAGTTTTGATACTGCAAGGAGGGAGAGATTAGAGGTAGGGAGGTTGACAAGGTTAGACGTCTTTAGGAATTTGTCCCAGGTTGCAAGAGCATCACTAGTGAGACGTGGTCGGGTAGCCTGAGGGGGTCTCCAGGACTTGGGAATCCAGAGAAGATCAGCCAGTGGGAATGCAGTGTTGAGGCCTCTCTCCAGGTCAACCCAGGATTTACGGGAACCTGGAAGAGACCAGTCTCGGAACTAAGCTAAAATGGCCGCTTCCTGGTATTTGACCAAGTCTGGTAAGGCCAAACCCCCGGTCTTTTTTTGGCGTGCCATAATTGTATGAGCTAGTTTGGGGGGTTTCCCCTTCCATATATAAAAGAGGTAAGTAGATTGCGTAATTTTTCCATATAGAGTTTGGGCAACTTAAAAAGCAAAGTCCTAAATAAATACATCATTTTGGATAGGAGGGACATTTTAAACGCGGCTATCCTGCCTAGCCAGGAGGTCTCATGGTGTTGCCACGCTTTTGCAAGAGTATTTAATTGTATCAATAGTGGGCCATAGTTGGCCTCCAAGAGGGAGTCTAGGTGGGAGGTAATCGTGATTCCTAGATAGGGCATGTGTAGGGACCTCCAAGAGTATGGAAAGGCCGCCTTGAGGCGACCCAGAAGGGGTTCTGCCAAGCAAATAGGGAGAGCGTCCGTTTTAGTTGTGTTTAATTTGTAATAAGAAGCCCTTCCAAATTCTTGTAACAAATCGTGTAATCGTGGAAGTGAGGTCTCCGGACTAGTCACGTACAGCAAAATGTCGTCTGCAAAAAGACATAATTTGTGCGTGGTGTCAGCTAAAGTGATGCCTGGGAATTGAGGGTGTTGCCTGATTTGCTCAGCCAAGGGTTCGATAGCCAAGAGGAAAATGAGGGGCGAAAGGGGACAGCCTTGTCTGGTGCCATTAGAGATTGTAAATTTGGCTGATGAAAAGCCGTTGCTATAGACCGTTGCGGAGAGGCCCTTATACAAAGCTAATATAGATTGAAGTATTCCCCCACTAAAACCAAACTGAGCAAGGACTCCCGCCATATAGCCCCAATGAAGCCTATCGAAGGCTTTTTCCGCATCTAATGACATAATTAACAGTTCATGGTGGTGTTTGTTGGCTTGCTCTAGGATATTAATCGTTCTGCGTGTGTTGTCGGATGCTTGTCGACCAAACACATAGTCTACTTGATCCGGGTGGATCAAGGACGGGATAAGGGGATTAAGCCTATTAGCAATCAATTTTGCATAGATTTTTATATCTGTGTTGAGAAGGGAAATTGGCCTATAGTTCTGACATTTGGATAGGTCCTTGCCCGGCTTGGGTATCATGACAATACGGGACTCCAGCATCTCCGAAGGGAAATTCCCCTGATGAGTGCCTGCATTAAATAACTGTTCTAGGAGTGGGGTGAGTTCGGTCTGGAATGTAGCATAAAAATTATTAATGAATCCATCAGGACCCGGAGCTTTGTCTTTAGGTAGGGCTTTAATAACGTGTACAATTTCAGACTGTTCAGAGTCTAGAGATGGTAATTTTAGTTGACTCAAGAAATTTTCAATCAAGGTTGGGGACGGTTGAGGAGAGACATCACAGTCACCTAGATTATATATTTTAGAATAGTAAGCTGCAAATTTATTGGCTATATCTCGTGGGTTACACGTTCTGGCACCAGATTTATCTACTAGGAATTTAATACAATTTTGGGCCCTCTGTCCTCTCAGCTTTCTAGCGAACAGCCTCCCTGCAGTCAGTGAATTTTTTATTTCTAAATGGCCTAAGGTTGTTTGCTTTTTCTCTTATATTTTAAACGGAGAAAGAAGACAGGCATTATGGGTTCCAGCATGACCTGCCTTGCAACACTTCTAACCAATGGGATGAAACCAACATGCATGTGTTTATAATTTTTAGTCTACAAAGGAGTTGTTGTTTTCAGTTTGTTCTCATATTGTTTAATTTGATAATTGTATTGTGTCTATAAATATATATTATTTTTTTTCGTGCAATACTCATTCTCCTGTAACTCTCTGCTGCTTTGGACACTGTTTAACACCCTCTTCTCCTACACATCTTTCAATCCATTGTCCATCTAGAAACAGTTCTCTCCTGGTTCACTTGCTACCTCTCTAACTGCTCCTGTAGTGTTTAAACAAAGTTTAGATCCACACTCAGCGCTGGAATACCAATTGCAGCAGATAACGGCTCCTAATACAGCTGCACACAAGCTGTCGGTTAGTTAAATAAATACTGATATAAAAGGAGTCGTTGCAGCGCTACTGGGTTTTTCTATAAATCCAAAATATAGAGAGAGAGAGGTTTTAAACTGTTATCCTACAGACAATGATCTATTCCATTCATATAAAGAACAATAAGGAATCAAAGATAATGCAGGAGACTTGGCTGAGCATTTAGGCAATCACTGACTTTCAAAACGGTAGTCGTATTCTTCACACTCAAATTGAAACTTCAAGTTGCAGACTATAAGAAATAAACTTACAGTCAAGTAGTAAACGATGTTCACGTAGCAGTTACTTGTATGCAGTTTTTCTCAAAGAGTTCTATGTCAGTCCTCCGCAATACAGCTGATTCCCGTGTTGGAATTAACGGCAGCTGATGTGGTTCAGACGTTGTTTCAATCTTCACCTCTCCACATAATTGTAAATAACATCTAAAAAGAAAAGAAAGACATGCTTGTGTAATATGTAAAACACAATTTAATAACAACTCATGATCACCTTGAAAAAGACTTTTTTGAAGTTGAAACGCGTCGGTGGTGTCATACAGACTGGGGAGCTTTGATTGCCTGTTACACACGTTCAGTGATTATAACATCGTGATCCCAACCGCTGAAGTCTTCTGTTTACACCTGATTTCATTGAGCTTGTGACCCGCTCACCTTCTGGTACGGGCAATTGGATCCCGGTCTAATGGATTTTTAATATGTGTTATTAAATTGTGTTTTACATATTACACAAGCATGTCTTTCTTTTCTTTTTAGATTTTATTTACAATTATGTGGAGAGGTGAAGATTGAAACAACGTCTGAACCACATCAGCTGCCGTTAATTCCAACACGGGAATCAGCTGTATTGCGGAGGACTGACATAGAACTCTTTGAGAAAAACTGCATACAAGTAACTGCTACGTGAACATCGTTTACTACTTGACTGTAAGTTTATTTCTTATAGTCTGCAACTTGAAAAGTTTCAATTTAAATGTGAAGAATACGACTACCGTTTTGAAAGTCAGTGATTGCCTAAATGCTCAGCCAAGTCTCCTGCATTATCTTTGATTCCTTATTGTTCTTTATATGAATGGAATAGATCATTGTCTGTAGGATAACAGTTTAAAACCTCTCTCTCTCTATATTTTGGATTTATAGAAAACCCAGTAGCGCTGCAACGACTCCTTTTATATCAGTATTTATGCTCCTGTAGTGTACCCACCTCTGGCACATTCCCCCTTTCACGCTCTATTGAGGCTTCTTTTTCAGTAAAATGTGTACATCTCTAGTGTTGGGGTACTAATTTGGTAATTTGGCCTCCAATACGATCTGTACGCCGAGGAAACCCAAATGTACAATGCTTTTCCTGACCTATTTCTCTCTGCATCATTTGTTGAAAACCACTGTCTTTCTGCATTTGCCCCATGGGTGTCCCAACTATAGCTAAATCAAATCATGTTCTATACAGCGCTCATTCTTGTCCCTCATGCCAGAGTCACCAAGTGGCCTCCAATCTCACCATCAATAACACCACTATACCCTCTGTGTTACCTAAACTTTAATTCCTCAGTAAGTTTGTGAGGAGGATTGGAGGACCAGAATCATGAGGTAAATTAGGGTCCCAAATATGTATTACTTTCAAACTTATCAAAAGTTTTAAATTAGGCACATATTTTAAACCATAATTAAATTACTGTCTGCTTTTTGGGGAAATTACCTCAAAATGTTACACTTCATTTCTACACTTACATTTCCAACTCAGCTAGGACAAAAACTATCGCGATTATAAATCTAGTGCCTGTTATCAGCTGCCTGCAATTATAGCTTGCTGTTATAAAGTGCCAGTAACTGCAAATAGCGGAGTACATTTCCCATCTATCCGCTTCCTCTTTGCTAGGATATGATGAGTGAATGACAGGCAGACATGTTCCAAACAGGTGTAGAAAAGATCTGCGAGTGACGTGAGCTCGCCCACACGTACTCAGAGAACCAATCAGAGAGCAGAGAATTGGAGAGTAGCTTAGTTCCAAGGTGGCAGCAAGTATATTTGCACGCAGGGAACTAAGGGTGTTGGGTGAGGCAATGAGAGTATGCCCACAAGGAGGTGCATCTCTAACAAGATGAAACTGCGGGCATACCATAGGGTGCGCACGCACATTTTGCTGCGGTTTCACCATCGCAGATCAATAGTGCAGCTCCAGCGTAGCTGGAGTCACCTGAGGCACCGCCAACCCCAGCTTTTGGCCGACCTGAGAGAGATTTTAAGATGTGAGTTCTCTATTATTTGGTTACAGAACTGTAATACACATACTTGCTTTACTTTTAAAAGTTTACACAAGACAATGTAGACCGAAAATAAATATTTGGATCAAGATTAGAAATTTCACTTTCCCCCTCCAATGCCACATGCTTTTGGACATGTGAAAATGTGTTTTTAAATTAAATTTACTATACCTACTGATTGCGGACCAAACTCCAGACCATTAAGGCAGGTTTTGGATTTCAACTCTTGACCCCAGTGCTGTGAGGCAGAAGTTCTACCCACTAAGGCAACTTGTTGACCTTACCGTAACAACATTTATAATATTAGTGGCAGATGTGTTATATTGCAAAAAGAATTGAACGCCATTTTTGTAACCAATGTCCACGACCACACGCCCTTAGATTTTCATATATTAGCAGGTCAAACAAAAATACCTACTGTATTATATGTCCCTAGTCAGTCATTAATTATCTGGCTGTTTGAATCCTGATGTGCCCCCCAAAAACGACTATTTGACAATTACTGAGTAAAACTGAGACAGTCCACATCTCCTAAGTCTAAAGCAAACATTGTTACAGGCCATGTGGAAGTGGTGTCTGTCATGTTTCTCCCATTTTGGTAAAGATTAGCTTTAACTGTGTTGCCAAAAAAATGATTCACAATGTCTGATCACATTATTATCTGACTACATCTGTATAATTGTTAACCAGGTTGATTTTTTTTAACAATACACTTTCTCTATCCTACCACTGGGGGACACTGCGTTACCTTGGGGTATAGTAGGTGGGACTGGAGTTAGGCACTTATAAACTTGTTTGTTTCCCTGACTCCTCCCCACTATGCCCCTCCTCTGTAGCTGACTTCAGTTGTTGTAAGTGCCTTCTGGAGAAAGGTCACTTCTGTATAGGCTCCTGCCTATACTTAGTTTAGCAGTAGGTTTCCTGTTTTTATTTTTGTTCCTTTTCAGGTGCAGCACTGGACTCCATGCCAAGACCCAGAGGAGTGAATAGTCCCAGGGATTTCTTCACTCTTGATTTCTAGCGCAGGTAAGCAGCACGCTTCCCTCACACCTCTGCCGGCAGTCTACCCCTAGAAAAAAACGAGCAAAGGGGCCATTGTTTATTTTAAAGTATGTCTTTAAAGGCAGCTTTATGTGGGGCACATATATGTTTATTAAAGGCCTTATAGACGGCCGCGGCCATGTTTTATTTTAAAGTATGCCTTTATAGGCAGCTTTATGTGGGGCGCATATATGTTTATTAACGGCCACGTTTAAACAGACGGCCGTGAGTGAGGGTGTCTCAGCCTCTCCTCCCCGCCCGCAGACTTGCCGGCAGCCTCCCCCCCTCCTCCGCCTCTAGACAACGAGCAGCAGCGGGGGAGAAGGACAAGGCATCGCGCTCTGTAGAGGCGATGAAGTCAGTGAGACCGCACGCACCCTGGGCATGGCAGCGCGGCGGTTCTCACTTCCAGCAGCTGCAGCCATAATATAAATAAATTATATATATATATATATATATATATATATATATATATCCTGAGCGGCAGTGAGCAGAGGCGGACATGTTAGGAGAGGGGAGTACACCTCCCCCTCTCTCTCTCCCTAATGGCGCGAATGGTGGCCATCTTGGATCCGGAGCACACACATCAGTGCATGCTGTTCCAGACTCTGCCTCTGTTCACTGGGTAATGTAGTATCGTTTTTAATTCTGTTTTTAAACGATTGTCAGCCTGTTTGCCACACAGTCAGAACCTTTATTTCAGGACCCTATGACTGCTGTTAGGATTACCTATTAGATAATATGGTAGTTTCCTATCCTCCTGTGACATATTTTGCTTTTTGGGCAGATGTACATTAATATGGGAATACATATCTGTATAATATTCCATATGGTGACTGTGGATGGACTTTTTCCATAAGTCTGGGAAAAGGAGTTCCGTATATATACAGTCCCTTTTGCTACGTATAGCCTGTGTTCCCAAGTATTGTGGTTAACTTTTATACAGTTTTCCAAATATGCGGTGTGTCTGAGGAATTACCTGAGGGGTAATAAACACGCTGTTTTATATGCTCTACATTATTTATGTGGCACAAAAATAATATACAGTGTTATCCCGTGGTAGGCTGGTTGGTCTGTATTGCATTGTGTATATGTGTGCGTAAACCCTAATAGCGCACATATATATTACCTGTTTAAAAGATAGAACAGATTTATTCTGTGTCTTTTTTCTTGCTGTTGTATCAGGTTACAATAGGTGAGTCTTCCAGGAGTAGAATACTCGCTGGTTGGCATACTCAAAAAAAAATATATATATATATCTATAATATAATGTCTAGTGGCGTGTGTTAGTCTGTCTGTGTGTGGAAAAAAATAAAACCAAGCTGCAGCGCCACCTGCTGGGCGGAGTTATACACTGACCTACTAAATTCTTAGTGTGTGGAAAAAAAAATTCAGAAAGGGCTGAAATTTGGTATACTAAGATGTTTTTAATTTGTTAATTGATAAAAGTGTTTATAAAGATTTAAAATAAATAAATAAATAATAAAAAAAAATATATATATATATATATATATTTCTTGAAGGAGAAGTGACAGTTGGGAGTGGTTGGTGGTTGCCGGAGGTGACAGTGGGAGTGGTTGGTGGTTGAGGCCTGGGCTATGGCCCAAATGCATGACAAGAACCTTTTTAACACCTTAAGTAGCTTGATTTGACTAGAATGCATGAGTATCATGCACGGGTTAACATATATATATATATATATATTAAATATAGAGACGGTGCGCACAGAAGTTAGAAGTTCAGTATTTGGTAGTGTGAATTCTTAATCGTTGTATAAGTCCACGATACTTTAAACACCAGCAGACCGTACTCTGCGCGTCATTCCCTTGAAACACCCGATCTCCACGGGGAAACAGCAACACACCTATAACATCAAAAAGACAGGGGCGCTTCCATGGTGTAAAATCCAAGTAAAATGTTTATTCCCAAAACATAAAAATTACACGTACCAGAACTGAGAAGTTTTCAGGCATAAATCAGTATTATAGCATCCAAGTGGGGATAACATATCAGTGTGATCCTCACAGATATTCCACCATCACCTCTACGCGTTTCATCCTTGAGGACTTCGTCAGGAGGTGTGACGGTGTAATTTTTATGTTTTGGGAATAAACATTTTACTTGGATTTTACACCATGGAAGCGCCCCTGTCTTTTTGATGTTATATATATATATATATATATATATATATATATATATATATATATATATATATATATATACACATGTGTATTTATATGTATATGTGTCTTCAAATTAATTTTTAGACAATGTTATTACCTGTTACTTTGCCTACCATTTCCTTATGTTTTCTAATGGATCAACTGGGAAATAGGAGGTACATTATATATGCGAAATGTAATTTTTAAATTATCTTTTCCACAGCTTAGCCCGAATGCCTCGGCACAGACTGCAGAGCTAGGGTCTACAAACAGGGTGCTCCCATTTCGGTGTCAGCTGTTTTGCAGATACAGGTCTGGTCTAAATCACTGTCGCTTCTGGTGGCCGAACACATTAAGGTGATTTTTAAGTTCGAAATGGCATGTGAGTATACCCTTTTTCATGCTTTAACACATGTTTACACTGTGCTGGTTAAGCCCCCACACAGCTTATATCTGTCCGCTAACACAGAAGCGGCATTACGCTGTTCAGGTATAAAACCATCCGGACAAAGATGCTGTTGTTCACCATTTCCCACAGATGGAGAGGATTTTATCTTGGACTGTTGCCACAGTCAAAATAAGTATGTAGTTCATTCCTCACCAGAGGATGTCTATCTCCATCTTGTTTTACTATCAAGAGGAATGTTCTTGCTGATTACTCTCACAAGGTGGATAAACCCAGTTTAAACTGTACACAGTTTTCACAGTTGCAAGACTACAGTCTATCCTTGGTTTTCAATTTTCAACCTAAGCCTTAATGACACCCTAGTTGGGAAAAATGTTTTTTCCTCATATCTTAGACTCAGTGTCTGTCTTTTGTCAAAGACCAGGTAAACAGTAATAGACTGGTTATTTTATCACCTCCCCTAACTCTCCAGAGTCAATACAAGAGAGGAAATCCCTGTTGGTGACAATTCTGTGGCTCTTCAGTTCTCTTATTCTGCTGTCCCCGGCGGGAGCAGACAAAGAAGTCCTCCTACGCAGAGCAGGGGCTGGTAACGGGTTTTATCTAGAGGCTCTCGGACATAAAAAGTTCTCTAGCCTTTATTCTCATTAAGGGTTAATGGAGTGGTTTGTATTCAGCCAACAGCATCATAGCTGGTAGGCATACAGCTATGATACCTATAGTTAGCCACATGCTTACAGCACTTCGTTCCAATATCGGAACTCTCAATTTGCACTATTACAAATGAGTATCCAAAGACTTCTGGCGGTAGGTGTGCTTTCATTGTTTTATGTCAGCGACACCAGGCCATATTGTTTACGTGTTCCATCCGTTGATCCTCTCTGTTGATTTGAGGTCAGGGTGCCACATTCCGAGTCAGGCTTAGCCTTACAGGGGTGGTTATAGTTTATGTGCTGTGGAACTCAGGTAAACATCCATAGATTTGTGGACATTTTCCGAAGGTGGAAGTTATTTATTAGACCCAACGCTTAGCTTACAGCTAGACATTTTCAGCCAGAACATTATACTTGCAGCCTCTCAGCAAGCAGCAGGGCTGCATTATTTACTTCACAGGTGATCACTTTGAGCCTACCCAGCTCTTCGTTTATTCTACCACGCTAGAAGCGTTGGCTTATGCCTTATCTTCTAGTATGGGGTTTTCAGTAGCTTCCTACCGAATAACACGCTCCTCTCTTCTACACAGTTCCAAAATGCTCCTGGCAGAATTTCCTTTCAGTAACAGGAGTTTCTGTTTTGCAAAATAGGATACAAAGTTTCTTGTATCTTTGGCTCTCCTTGTTCGTAACATCTCCCATGTCTCAACAGGGAGATTCTCATCAAGGAAGACTGCTTTCATGGCTTTGGACGTGCATAGCACCCCTTTGCCCTGATTCACTAATTTACCTTTCGGGTGGTGCTTAGTCACATTGTTTTTATTAGGGAGTCAGTTGTTCTTCAGAGGGTCAGAAAACATGTAGAGATTCGGTCCTAAAATGCAGTGCTGCGGCATATTTGTAGCACTTATGCAATTCCCATATCCTAATGCAGGATATGGGTCAACCTCTGTATGGTCGGAGGGGTGTTCCTTGTGCCATACTATGGGCCAAGCTAGACCAACTTATTATTATTATTATTATTGAGGGCCGAATGCCTTAGCAATCAATCCTTTAACAGGTAGAGTGGGTCACCTCAGGTCAATACCTTTGTGCTCTCCTGGTTAGATCATAGGGCTCTCTGAGAGGGAGCCCAGGTTCTTTTCACATGTTCTGTTTTCTCTATCGGCTCTCAATCTAATGACCCTCAGGTGGATTTGTCCATAACCAAGTCGGGTCTCCCTAGAACTTAGGGGGTGTACAGTTGATTCACAGGTCCAATTTCCTTGTGGGGGTTCAAGAGTTTCTAGGAGGGGGCGCATCCCAGCTAGTCTGGTGGTCCGCCGTATGTCTCGCAAAGCAGTGTTCTACTGTTTTAGGGGACTTGTGTTGTTGTCCCTCTTTTCCCTTTTCCAGAGCGGCCTCATCTCGTAGTTTGGCTCTTTTTGTTTTCATCATCTGGTTTGACGCTGTGGCGTCGGATGGCTAACCTTTTCAGCTAGAGAATCCTTGCAGGGAGATGGTTGCTACCTTCAATTCAGCCATAGAGATTCTTCCTCAGCTGTTTTCTTTGGGCTAGAAACTATATTCGATTGGTGTAAATTCCTAGAATTTCACACGTCCCACTCAGGAATCTTTAAAAGAGTTTTCTTTACCAGCTGGCTTTTATTGGGTCTATGCCCTTCTTCTTTCAGCGTGCAGCTTCCGTTGCTCTCTGTCTAGCTCAGCGGAAGGTTGTTTTGCTTAAGCGGTTTCTTTATGCTCAGCCCACCTTTGGTTGGTTGTAGATTTCCAGGGAGTTTAGTTCTCGTCATCAGGAGGCTTGCTTTGGCCTCCGGTGACTCTCTGAATTAGTTAAGCTGTTATGGTATGAGTGCTTCCTGGTATTTATGTCGTGCTTATGTTGTTAACTCTCTATATGAGTGCTCCCTCAGATATCGCTGAGTTAGTTAAGCCGTTAGCTCATGAAATGAGTGCTCCCTTGTTTATCTCTAATGGTTTAAGCACTGTATCAGTGCTCCCTTAGATATCGCTGAGTGGCTTAAGCTGTTGCATCAGTGTATATGGTGATACTTTGGATATCATTGAGTGGATTGAGTTGTTAGCTCAATGCAGGCTGTTCTCTTGGATGTCACATCTCGTAGGGGATCTGGGGCGAGAGTGTGTATGGCTCTTCCTCATTTTCTCTACCAGAAACTTAGTGGCGCGTTGTACGAGACATTATTGGTTATGACAATTAGTGCCTGCATTCCACTGACGCAGAGATTGTAGTTCATCATTCTTGTGCCTCTCCTTTTTGTGTAACGTTTCTCCGACGGGAGATAGTTTGTGCTCTTATTCGCACAGTTCCTGTTAGGAATTTAATGCCCATTTAGCCTCTCTAACGCTAAAGAGCGTAGGGGGGACAGGGTCTAGGTGGTCTCTTGCCACTGCATCACAACCAAACTTCTGTCTGTACCCCTCTGCAGGTTCCAGTGACTTTTACAGTGCACTTTCCAAGAGGGTTACAGCTTTTTGTGTGGCACAAAAGTGTCATTCAATGGCGCAGTTGTACAGAGTGGCAGCGTCTGTTTCTGCTGCATATTGTTTCTTTGTTGCATGCCTTTGCATTCACAAATGCAGGGTTTTGAACACAAAACATTGCGCACAGCCGTTCCAGAGCATTCCCGCCCTTGGACACAGCTTTGGTAGCTCCCCAAGGTAACGCAGTGTCCCCTAGTGGTAGGATAGAGAAAAGAGGATTTTTACTCACCGTAAAATCAATTTCTCTTACTACACTGGGGGACACTGTGCGCCCTCCCTTGCTCTGAAAGTAGTGCTGTCTTTGGTGTTGCTTTCTGAATTGCTTTTTCTCTCTTCCTGGCTTGGTTATACAAAACTGAAGTCAGCTACAGAGGAGGGGCATAGTGGGTGAGGAGTCAGGGAAACAAACAAGTTTATAAGTGCCTAACTCCAGTCCCACCTACTATACCCCAAGGTAATGCAGTGTTCCCCAGTGTAGTAAGAGAAATTGATTTTGCGGTGAGTAAAAATCCTCTTTTTGCTATATTTATTCTAACAGACCGTAGAAGTCGAAAGATGTGAGATGGAGGAGGAGGGGACGGAGGAGGTGGCAGAGGACAGGCAAGAGGCGGAGGCTTTGGTAGATGGTAAGTATTGACATTAAATCCTTTACATATTTTTCTCACATTTAGACACCCATTGTACTGGTAATAAATACTTGTTTTCAAAAAATAGAAAATACACTGTTATTTTGTAGAATGCACTAAATAAATGACAGCTATTATTATTATTTTTTATTTGTAGGGCGCCACAAAGTATCCATAGCGCCGCACTAGGACAAACAATGGCACAGTACAAATAACAGTAAGCACTATAACTCTGGGAGCTCAAAGCACAGCTAGAAAGAGAGGGTGGGGGATAGTCGGAACAGGCTGGTAACTTGAGCCCAAAAGGGTGGGCGTGGATAACAGGTTAAGAGCCACTGAGATAAACAGAGAGAAGTGAGAGGAGTTGGAGGGCAAAAGGTCCGAGAGGAGGTGAGCCGAGTAGCTAGAGAGCAAAATTAAAAGTGATGGAAACAGGAGGTAGGAGAGCCCTGCTCAAAAGAGCGTACAATCTAAAGGGAGGGGAAGACAGACAAAGACACAAGGGTGAGACGGAGACAGAGTCGAGGAGGGGGGGAGAAGGGAAGAAGGGAAGAGAGGTAGCTGACAGGTGGGAGGTTAGGCATGAGACTGGAAGGCTTTTCAGAAAAGGTGGGTTTTTAATGTTCGCTTGAAAGAGGACAGATTAGTGGAAGTTCTGATGGAGCGGGGAGCTTGTTCCAATGGAGGAGAGCGGCCTGGGAGAAGTCTTGGATACGTGCGTGGGAAGAGGTAATCAGAGGGGAAGAAAGGCAACGATCGCAGTGGGCAGGATGGAGTGTGAATAGAGAGAAGGTTGGAGATGTAGGGAGCAGTGGAGTTGGCGAAGGCCTTGTAAATCAGAGTGAGGAGCTTGAAAAGGATTCTGTAGGAGAAGATAAGCCTAGCAGCAGCTTTGAGTACAGATCGAAGAGGAGCGAGATGATAGAGGGGGAGGCCGATAAGGAGAAGGTTGCTGTAGTCCAAGAGGGAGATAATCAGAGTGGATGAGAGATTTGGTGGCATCCTGGGAGAGGAAGGGCTGAATGCGGGCAATGTTGCGTAGCTGGAAGCGGCAGGATTTGGCAAGAGAGTGAATGTGAGGGGCAAAGGAGAGAGAGGAGTCGAGGATGACGCCCTGGCAGCGAAGTTCGGGAACAGGAGAGATAGGAGTTGAATCTGATTGGTTGCTATAGGCAACATCCCCACTTTTTCAAACCTGCAGTTTAGTAAATCTAGCCCTAAGGCCTCTTGCTCCAAATGTGTATATATATATATATATATCCCATTAGACATTGGTGTAATGTGAAAGTTATGTAACAGTACACGTCTCTGCTAACTCCTGTGTGTTAAAATTTTGTAGACATAGATAATTTTTTATGGTTTTTCTTTTTCAGCTTTAAAATATACCTCAGTAAGGGCTCGAGAACCCCCTTCTGTGTCGGAAATCTCCGAAAGAATCCGGAGACACGGGCAAAAAATTTCAAAATATGAGAAAAAAAAATTAGAAAAAGATTTGAAACTTTTAAATGACCTTTTATAGTTATTTTTTTTATATAATATTCATCATGTTTTACTTTGAAAATGTTGCAAGTTAATATAATGAACCAGATTCATTGTTGTGTGTGTCTTTATTAATATATTACAATTGCACAACATGTGGGTATTAGGACAAAAAATAATGCAGATTTCAATAATACAAATATAACATTTAAGATAGATTGTTTTGTTACTACTAACTCATCATTTCCAAATTTATATAGCACCACTAATTCTGCCTTACTGTACAGAGTTGCCAATCTGTCCCAACAGAGATTGCAGTGTCAAAACCATAACACAGACAGACTGGGGTCAATTTGTTAGCAGCAAATTAAGCTACTTGTATGTCTTTGGATTTTGGGAGGACACGAACATGGGGAGAACACTAACTACACACACATAAGGCAATGGGCAGGAAGCAAACTCATGACCCCAGTGTCACGGCAATAGGGTTTCTGGGATCTGTGTTGGGACCCCAGGGACTAGTTGTGGCAGGAGTGTAGTGGAAACTGGGGGGCTGGATAAATGTCTTGCTCATAGAGCTTGCTTGCAGGTGCAAAGAAGGTGAATCCATACGAGGAATAACTACCAAGGTATTTATTTCAGCAGTAGAATGAAATTGAATTCACACGAATGGTTAATGTTTGCAGTTCATGTAATAGCAATAGATGAATTCACAAGAATGGTTAAACTCACTGAGAGAAGTCCATAATACAGCAGCAGGTTGAGGTTGAATTCACTCAGAGGTAATGGTGGAGACCTGTACACAGTGGGAGAATAGAAGCAGTAATCCAGATGAAGCCAAGTACACATGAAGGGTAGATCTCTGTATTCAACAGGTAGTTTGGAGCAACAAAACAACAGCCACTGTAGATCTGGAACTAGGAAGTGTTGCACTGGCAACTTGCTGAGTGTAGGAGGGGACTATTATAGTCTGCAGAGGAAGCCAACTGGGGAATGGGATCAGGTGATCAGACTCAGCAGGAAGCTTAGCAAATGTCTCACCCAAGATGGCAGCCTCCGGTGCTGCAGACAGAAGTCACGCTTGTCCCACGATAACATGCTCCATACGACCAGGAGGAAGATGTACGGTAATATGGTACAGCTGAGTGGTGTAAACAGGGCTAAGACCCCGATTCGTGACACCTAGAAGGCAGAGGTGCTACATACTAAGCCACCATGCAGAGTCAATGTTGGCTGCAGTGTTCTTCTTTCGAAGATGGGGACAAAACATACAAGCCAAAGATGATGAATAAAGGTTGCAAGTTTATAATTGCATTTCCATCAACTTAGAATGTCAAAGTAAACTCACACAAACATGGAAGAGAACATACAAAATCCACACATATAAGGGAATGGTTGTGAATTGAACTCATGACCCCAGCGCAGTAAGACAGTAGTGTGAGCGACTAAACCACTGTGCTGATCCACTGTTGTCTGCATTGATGTTTTGTTAAGCTGAGTACATAACATAACACATACAAAACGTAGATGGAGAAAAAGCAAGAATCCCAGACAATGTTCTATTTCTGGCCAAGAAAGAGGCCTAAAAATGAAGCCACCCCCCCTCTGAGTCTCAGTCCATTAATATCACAACACAATACTGGTAGGAGTATATCCGCGCGGTCAAAACCACAAAGCAGCCCTTCCCCTTTAGGTACACAAAACCCCTATAGGTACAAACACATAACTTTATCCAAAAATAAAAGAAAAGATGGCGCTAAAGGTGATAACTTATAGTTCAGTATTGTCCAAAATTTTTTGCATCATATTCTTTGGATGTTTACAAATAAAAGGGAACATGTATCCACGATGAAGTAAAAAGAATCCTTCTTCTCAATTGATCCGTTCCGTATACATATATGGGGAAAGAAGAAAAACAAACATAGCACAGCCCGTAGGATCCAAGGATCTGTTGTTAATGTCCCCTGAAATACCCGTGCGTTTATACTTAAAAAACACCACGTGATGGAATATTCTTCGTAACCCCTTAGGGGTATATACTCACTAGACCACAATGGGTATAAGACATATAGAATATCACAGGGGAACCTTAATTCCACTTTACAAGATTCCTCTCCGTTCAGACCCCATTAGGTAACAAGCGTGTAGAATGACCAATGGTTTTCACATGAGAATCTCTACTCCACCTTTCCAAATTCCTCTCCGTTTAGATAATCATGGAAGGAAAGAAAGGCAGTCTATAGTGTAAAACCACAAAAACTTTATTCCATATGCATTGATATACACATAAAAATCCAATAAAAAACTTTTTCAACATCCGTCACCGCAGCAAAAGGGAATAGATGGACTCTTATCCTTATGATGGAATAAACAAGCGTGATGTTAAATAATCCTCGCAGAAGACATCCCGGGTGATACTTCGGCGACTCACGCTGTCCGGACAGAAAGAGTGAAGTCCAAAACGATTCCCCGCTGGTGCGTGTGACGTCACCCACCTACGTCAGCCAACGCGTTTCGATTACAATAATCTTTATCCAGGCATGGTGGGTGGACAAAGTTACAATCCTTTTATGTTCCCATAGAGCCAATCACCAACATTTTATAAACTCTAACATCATACTAACAGTGCAGAACACTTCCGTTGTTACCAGCTTTCCAAATAAAACCTGCACAATATACATAATATACACAGAAACTCTCATATTGCACACATATAAAAAGAAATAAAATTAAATGATGTCTTTAAAACTAATGAACATGTCTTACCATATTCCTCCCATTTAAAAATATCTTGTGTTTCTCATTCTATGGGAATAAATTTTTATCTATATTTGACCTCTACTTCTTCAGATTAATCTAGAAACCATTTGACCTCAAAATCTACATTGAGGCCATTAATATGGATGCACATAATAATGTGAATGTGACTTGTGGGGCATCGTCCATTTTGAAAGTAAAACATTGTAATAAATTCATAATGCACCTTGGCCTAACAAAGTTGCATTGGAGGGTGAGATACATCTAAAATAGGAGGACAGATTTATCATTGTGGTACAGCATGTAGTAGATTACATTTGAACACAGAGTAACAATCAAGCTAACATGTGTTTGTGTGTTATCTAAAAACTCACGAGCCGCGGCAGTACTCACAGCTGCCGCGGCTCGCTTCCTGTCGGTCCCAACGTCCCGGCCGTCACCATGACGACCGGGACGTCACTTCCCTCCAACTCCCGACCGTTGCCAAGGAAACGGTCGGACGCCTCCTCAGCGTCGCGTCCTGGCAGCCAGGCGCGCATGCGCCCTAGGGACAATCAGGCAGATTCAGCCTGTGGCTGAATTAGCAGGCATTAGCCTGCAAGTGTGGATTTCAGGGCTAAGCCCTGATTGGTCTTGCTAGGTGCTGGCAATTAGCCTGCAAGTGTGGCTATGTCTAGGGGCAGGTTCTGATTGGTTGTGGGTTGTATTTAAGGCAATGAGGTCTGCTGCCTCATTGCCGGTTATAGTCTCTGTATCCAGTCTGCTGTACCTGCTCTCTGCCTTGTTCCTGTCTTTTGGACTTGCTGTTGTTTACCCGTGTATGAGCCTTGGCTTGGATTTGGACTTTGCTTGTGTATCCCGTGACCCTGACCTCTGGCTTGAATACCGACCTCCCTGTCTGCTCGTGACCCTTTGACCTCAGCTTGTATACTGGTACTGTTGTCTGCTGCCGGCCCCTGACCTCTGCTTGGATTCCACTCCGCTTGCTTGGGTTCTCCCCAGCTGGTACACACTTCACGACCCTCTGTCAGTCTGCAGCCCAGTCTGTCCCCACCATCAGGGGCTCCAGTGAACACCTGACTGGCAGAGTAGATACCGGGTTGTGTCATGCCGGCTGGAGGGGTTCCTAACAAAAACAAACCATTACTTTATCTAAATAGTATCCTAATTAGACACATTGCAATTTTGAATAAAAAAAGCCTGGTTTGGCCAAAGCTCCTGTTGTGCTTGTTTCCTCACGCCTGAAAGCTGCACACAGATGCTAAGGACATGTTTGGTATATGAACCAGTGACGCCAGTGTTGTGAGACCAAAGTGCTAACCACTAAGGTACCCGTATACATGTTAACTGGCATTTATTTATGGATAATAATGAAGAGTGGCTGTGTTGTGGTGTTTTTTTCTTGAAGTACTATTATCTAGCACTTACATCTGTAGCACGCATGCTATATTGTTGAGCTTCTCACTCTTTTTTCAAAATGAATGTTGCCTTAGTGGTTAGCCAATCCACCTTCCAACAATGGAGTCATGAGTTTGATTCATGACTCACGTCCTTGCTCTGTGTGGAGGTTGTATGTATCGATTGTGGAAGAGAACGCTATGCATTTTGCAATGGTCGGGATACAATTTTAAAGCATATATTATTTTTTTGCATTAATATGCATATATATTTATGCTAGTGAATTACATGCATTTGCATCTACATGCGCTCAGTTCTACTCAAACACAAACAAATCCATTACACGATATTTCATGTAACAGAATAAGAAGGTGTCTGGATTTAGCTCATTAAAAACACTTCAAAGTCATTTGTTCCAGGTTCACAAATCATGTAAGTGTGAAAACAAATAATAAGGTTACAACTGTCCTGCATAAATACACCACCAATTGTGTTTTAACATTAGTAAACAAACTCGTCGCACCTTCCACATTTGGCGTAACATAGCAAATTTCAAAGCGGAAGTTAAAATACGGATCTTTAAAATGAGCTAATTTCTTACGATCCGTTGCATCTTATATTCCGTGGCGTAAAAAAGGACAGAAGGTGGGTGTCTCTTTCGACTTTCCGTCCTTATTGAATTGCAAATTTCTTATCTTCCCCGTTTCTGCTTAAAGTACTCATCGCAACTTAAGATGAGGAAAAATAAGATCTGATCGCTAATGTATAAGGCCCTATATGTTTAACTCTCCCATACGTTAACTGTGTAAAAGCTGTCTTCTCTTACGGTATCCTTATGACTCCTGGTTACAGGGAATATTCAGTCCTGCCTGACTGATTCAGGCTGTACACCCAGTCCTGTGGAACAGCTATATTACGCTTCTCAAGTTTCTCCTCAACATACAGGCTCCATTACCCGGCTTCCGGCTCTTCCTTCTCTCTGGCAGACAGCTGCTGTCACCATGGCAATGATGATGTGTTCTTACTCAGGTGGCTCTCACAGAACTCTCCTCCTCTCTCACATAGTTGCCAATTCCGCTTATGACAAGCGAATTGGGCTTGTTTGTTTTTAGAGTTGCAGGGTTTTTCTGGTGGTCGCGGGTTGCGGGTTTTTGGGCTTCAAAACACTTTTTTTTTTATTTAAACTTTACTGCAACTTTTTGTATAATAACATTTCAGTGTAAAGGATGCTGCTGGTCTCTTAAGTGGGCGTGACTTCAGGTGTTGGGAGGTATACGAAAGATAACGGAGCTGCCTCGCGTTTACAGCTGCAAGACCAGCCTTCTGCCTAACAGCGCTGGTACTGCCTTGGGTATAATGAAACTTTTATCATCTGTCTCTAATCCTGCACCTCCTTCTGTCTTAGAAGATGAACCCATCATCTTTCAGCAAACCTCAGCGTTGGCCCCTCCTGGGGGAACCTGTCTGTGTTGTATGCAGTAGATATGGAGAGTAAATATGTGACCAGACAGAACATGATGTGTATAGTTATGAGTGTAAAGCTAGGAATATATTGTAGTGTGCAGGGAAAACAAACCCCTAAAGTGCAGCTATAACTCCTGAATCTTCATCTTTAGTTACTGTAACTGCAGAAAATGCTGCATATCCCATTACTATTAATATTATCTTGATATTTGTATCCTAAATAAGAAATAATTAAAGTTTGGCTTTTTGGGGGGCTTTTTAGAATTGTTTGGGCTTGTTTTGGGCTTGTTTTTCACTTAGCGGTTGCTTGTTTTCCATTTCAGAGTTGGCAACCCTGCTCTCTCAGCAGGTCACATGATTTTATCCCACAAACACAGGTGTCCATATACTCTTAGTTATAGAGTTCCTAATCTGACTTAAGTGAAACCCCCATTTCAGATATATGTATATATATATATATATATATATATATATATATATATATATATATATATATATATATAGTCCTTTTTCAGGGAGTCACTAGTCCTGAGTGGAGTATCACATTAGTACCTTATATGACCAAGATTGTTTACTATCAGATAACGTGGCACAAGTGTTTTGATGGTTGACATAAAAGTGGATTGCAATGTTAATACATTAAACTATGAAAAATTGACCTAGAACTAATGTTGCCACCTTTACTAAGGTCAAGACTGGGATTTATCAAAGGACAGTTCTGTCAAATCACCATTTTTCATGCAGCTTGATGTTCAATTGTCAGGCCATGCATTGTATCAAAGGCAAAACTGCACATCACATGAATTAAGAAGACCTGAGGTCAAACCACAATGTTGATTTTTAGACTTTTGACATACACAAAACATAACATGTATCAAGTGGTGTATTGCAGATATTTTACACTGGGATCGCTGTTTCAGTTATCTGATATTGGAAACATTTTACATTTACACTGGTACCAGCTTTTCCCCTCCAGGATTTATGTGCCCTAATTGATCTAATTGGAACTTGCTACTAATGCTGAAAACAATCTCTACAGTTTTTTGCATGTGAAGACCTACTCACCTTTGCTAATACTAGAGATGGTCACTGACCCCCGTGTTTTGGTTTTGATTTTTGGATCTGGATTACCTTCGGGTTTTGGGTTTGGTTTTGGCAAAACCATCCTTGCGTGTTTTGGTTTTGATTTTGGTTTTGTTGGCTTATGTTTTGCAATTTTGTTTAAAAATCAATTTTATTAGGGCTAAATTAACCTAATTTAGTGCATCACCTGTTTCTTGGATAAGTAAGGTAATTCTAAAGTTAATAAATTAGGAAAAAAACAGTTTCATCCCTGGTAGGCCGTCCTTCATTCTGCACACAAACCTGATTGTCTTCCTCTCTATCTTAGCCTATTGGCAATGCAGCCATCGTCTTTGGGTGTACATTACACCCTACACTTATAGTTAAATATATAAAGAAATGGACAAAGGCAGTTTGGTTTCTGTCTGCATCAGCTCCCCCCTCCACTTGTAGTAAAATAGAAAAAATACAGCTGGTATAGACTGTAGAATATAAATAGAAATGGACAAAGGCAGTTTGGTTTCTGTCTGTATCAGACCCCTCTCCACTAGTAGTGAAATAGAAAAAATACAGCTGGTATAGACTGTACAATATAAATAGAAATGGACAAAGGCAGTTTGGTTTCTGTCTGTATCAGACCCCCTCTCCACTAGTAGTAAAATAGAAATAATTCAGCTGGTATAGACTGTACAATATAAATAGAAATGGAAAAAGGCAGTTTGGTGTCTGCCTGTGTATGACACAGTACCCTTATCGTGAAATTGACAAAAGAGGCAGCCTTTCAAGACTGTACTTGATAAAGAAATGCCCCAAGTCCATTTCCTATTTGGTAGTAGATTGCACCCTACACTTAATATATTAAGTTTTAAAAAGATGTTATCGTCATCATCTTCAGCTTCATCCTCACCAGTGTGTACATCATCATCACAGACAATCAATTCATCTCCGCTTGAATCCGCCATTAGAGAACTGTCAGTGCTTGGATGTCTTTGATGCTAAAGGCCTTCCTCGTGGAAGATGTAGTTAATTTTTATGAACATCATTTACTCCACATTTTTTGGAAGTAACCTCCTACGTCGATCACTGACTAGGTTCCCGACTGTGCTGAATACTCATTCAGAGTACAAACTGGAGGGTGGGCAGCTTAGGTATTGCAAAACAAGTTTGTACATGGGTTTCCAAATGGCCTGCTTTTCTTCCCAGTAAGGAAAGGGACTGTCTGACATTTCCATATCAATTACCTCTTGAAAATAATCCTCCACCATCCTTTGCATGTTAATACTCGGATCGGATGGAGTTATGGGCAAGGTCTCACATTTTTTTGAAAAATCCTTCAAACCAGCCCAGATGTTAAACTGTTCTGCTCTGCCCCCTTCATCTTCCCTGCTTCTTTTTGGAAAATTTTATTTTTTACGAGCAGCAGCTGCTTGAGAAACTGAAGGACGACACGTCATCAAGCCAAGGCCCAGTTCAGCAGACAACTTGCTGAGCAATAGCTCCTTGCAAAAGTTCACATCTCGCTCATTTTGAAGCAAAGACTCAATGTAGGTCTTAAACCTTCAATCAAGCACAGTGGCCAAAACGTAGTGATCTGAGTTCAAGATTTTAATAACTCAAGGATTATTATGAAGCGAATTAAGTACTTGATCTGCAAGGCCAACATATTTTGTGGAATTGCTTGCTTTCATCTCCTCCTTCAGTTTCTCAAGCTGCTTTTCCAATTAAAGGAATGACTTGGCTCAAGCTAGTAGAGTCTGCACTCACTTCACATGTCACAACTTCAAATGGTTTCAGCACCTTGCACAGCACAGAAAGGATTCCCCACTGTGCAAGAGTGAAATACATCCCCCCTCCTTTCCCAATGTCATGGCTTGTGCAATACACTTGGATGGCTTTGCGCTGTTCCTCCATCCTGTCACGGTAGACTGGAATACTAGACCCCTGGCCTTCCAATACTAGCACTCACTGGAGGCGCGGAGTCTAACACGGCGGCCGGTCTTCACTAGGAACCCCCGCAAGGTGGTATGGACTTTGCGGTGACCGCTACGCAGGTCGAGGCCCTCTGGGAGTGGAGCAAGGCCCACGGAGTTCAGCAAGTTGGAGATCTGTGGACTGCAAGGATTACCGCTGGGATAGCGGAGAACAGGGTGGAGCTGTGATGGTCTGTGGTTGCAGGAGAACAGCGTGGAGCTGTGATGGTCTGCGGATTGCAGGAGAACAGCGTGGAGCTGTGATGGTCTGCGGATTGCAGAGAAGCAGTGTGGAGCTGTGATGGTCTGCGGATTGCAGGAGATCAGCCTGGAGCTGCCACAGTCTGCGGATTGCAGGAGAGCAGCGTGGAGCTGAGACGGTGTGCGGATTGCAGGGGAACAGCCTGGAGCTGCGACGGTCTGAGGATTGCAGGAGAACAGCCTGGAGCTGTGACACCACTAGTAAGTCTCACTAAGTGAACCTAAGAACAGGCTCAGAGGGGAGGAGGAGGCTGTTTTAAATAGTGGAGGAAGAAACCATCCACCAATAGAAATGTAAGGAAGTTTTTAATATAGAAATTGGGTCCCGATCCAAGATGGCGGCCCTCAGCGGGGAACGGACAGAGCCGGCAGACAGGTAAGTGAGCCGGGTATTGGTCTAGGGATACCGAGGACCCGGCGTATGACAGTACCCCCCCCCTCCCTTTAAGGGTGGACACCGGACACTTAGAGCCTGGTTTACTGGGGAACTTGGAATGGAATCTCTTCAGAAGAGCCGGAACGTTGATGTCGGCCGCGCGAATCCAGGAGCGCTCTTCGGGTCCGAACCCTCGCCAAAGGACCAGATACCAAATGCCATCCTTTGAAAATTTTGGAGTTCAGAATGTAAGTTATATCGAAGTCCTCATCCTGTTGGAGTTGGATAGTTGAAGACGTAGAAGAGGGAGCAGAGAAGCGGTTGATAATAAGAGGTTTCAACAGAGAGGCATGAAAGGAGTTGGAAATACGGAGGTTCTTGGGTAACTGTAATTTAAAGCAAACTGGATTTAGGATTTGCAGGATTTTATACGGACCTATAAAACGCAAGGAATATTCTTTGTGGAAAGCCAGACTTGATCACCCACCTTGAAAGCGGGAACGGCCCGCCTCTTTTTGTCAGCAAAAAACTTGTATCTGGAAGATGTTCTCCTGAGGGAGTACCGAACTTGAGTCCAGAAGGAAGAGAATTTTTGACGTACAGAATCTACAGCGGGATCTTGGGCGGGAGGGAGGGATGAGAGTCCAGGGAGAAGTGGTTGGAGTCCAAATACGGTAGAAAAAGGAGTAGAGGAAGTGGACTCATGGTATGCATTATTATGGGCGAGCTCTGCACAAGGTAGGAGATCCACCCAGTCGTCCTGGTTAGCTGAAGAAAAGATTCTCAATAAGGTCTCGAGATCTTGGTTGACCCTCTCGGTCTGTCCATTAGTTTGAGGGTGATAGGAGGATGACAGGCATAAGCGGATACCCAGAACTTTACATAGGGCCCGCCAGAACTTGGAGACGAACTGTGCTCCTCTATCTGACACGATTTCAGAAGGACATCCATGGAGTCGAAAAATCTCTTTAATAAAATGGTTAGCTAGAACAGGAGAGGAAGGCAGACCCACCAGATGAACGAAATAAGCCATCTTGGAAAACCTATCTACGATGACCCAGATGGTGTTAAACTTCTTGCTTGGAGGGAGGTCCGTAATAAAGTCCATGCTAATATGGGACCACGGTCAAGAAGAAATAGGTAGTGGCTGGAGAGGACCCGCCGAGCCTGATTGGAGGGCTTGGACTAGGCGTATGTACGGCAGGCGGCCACATCTTGATGAAGATGGCGTTGTGGGTGTATTTTATAGCCATCGGGATGTCGGTGACCGAAGGGTCCTAGCTGATGATGGAGTGCTTGTAATTTTTTTTGAAGAACTTTCAGCTTTTCCCAACACTGCCATGAACTCTCGTCAAATGGCGTAACATGGATGAGGTTCCAAGATGGTTAAGGTCCCTCCCTCGACTGACTGTGGCGTGACATACACTACAAATTGCTATACAACTGTTGTCAGGATTTGGGTAGAAATAATTCCACACTTAAGAAGTGGATTTTTTTGTTTTATGCCCAGACATGACAGTGGCCTTTTTCTTGTCACGTGCCAGAACTGCTGCCACTGGTGCAGGACTTACACAAACAACCTTATCCTCATCAACATCCTCATTAGCGCCCTCATCACTTACACAAATCTCCCCCTCATCCTCTTCTAATTCCAAAGTGGCATCCTCAATTAGTGTATCACCGGCTACACTCGGGCTGTTCAGGCACACATCAGCAGAAATGCTGAAAGGGCCCTACTTTATGGGTACACTATCAGAATGGTCACAATTACACATACCACTGTTGGATGGCCTCTCCACAGATATTGGTGTCATTTCTGATTCTGAGCATATATTTTCCTGTACTGCCTTACTGTTTTCTTGCAGCTCGACTTTCACATGTAACAGTAGTTGTGCACCACTTTTGGAATTCAAATTACTTGGCCTTGCTTGATCAAGAGTGACCGTACAAGAAGAAGGCTCAGTAACATTTTTTGATCTGGCCCTAATAGAGAAAGGCGAAGGCCTAATTCTTTCTTTGCCACTGCCTGAGTAGAATGGCATGTTGGCAATTTTTTTTTATCAGCAGTTAACTTTTACTCAGTTACAGTTCTTTTTCGCTTCAACACGGTGAAAATTTTTTGGGGGTGTGTTTTTTCCCCTGATTTAAAAAGACTATGTACTTTTTCATGGGCTTTACTAGATGACGTACTGGGAACACTACCATCAGGACAGGTGCCAGCACCTGCTTGCTGATCCTGCTCATATGTGGACTGCTTTGAATCCATTTTAATGAGCCCAAAGCACTTGTAGTGATAAATATTCTATAGATAGTGCTGCTAGAGAAGACTTTTTGCAGCCAGAAAAATTATTGTTTCACACTGGGGAATAAGGGTCACCCCAAAGCACTTGTAGTGCAAAATATTCAATAGATAGTGCTGCTAGATAGGACTTTATGTTGCCAGAAAAATTGTGATTTTACACTGGGGAATATGGGACACCCCAAAGCACTTGTAGTGCAAAATATTCAATAGATAGTGCTGCTAGAGAAGACTTTCTGCAGCCAGAAAAATTGTGGTTTCACACTGGGGAATATGGGACACCCCAAAGCACTGGTAGTGCAAAATATTAAAAAAAATGCCTCCTCTGTCCTCCTCTCTTCCTGCTCTAACAATTGCTAGAAGAGTTGCTAGCAGAATTTCAATAATAATTGAAAGAATAAGGTATACAATAATTGTTCTGTCCCTGCTCTAATACAGCCTGTGACCTAACCCTGCTCTCTCCCTCTGTCAAATGGCAATGGATTGCTGTGGAGGCGGGTATTTATGCATTTCAAATATCGCGAGAACCGAGCTCTGAGATCCAACGACGTCACAATGACGTTTTGCCTCGATTTCTAATCCGAATGGGCGGGAGAGTACCGAGCCTGCTCGGCTCAGTACTCGGAAAGGTGAAGTTCGGGCGGGTTCGGATCTCGGGCAACCGAGCCCGCCCATCTCTAGCTAATACTAACATCACTGACAGCGAGGAAACATACTGCTGTGCTTTTGGCTAATGTTCTCTTACGGTTGTGTACAGAGCACCCAGACGGAGTCATAAGCTGGGAGTTACAGCATTGGAACAACTGAGACAATTAAGTGAGTTATATAATTTATTTCTTATGCAGGTCCTTTGCCAGTTGTATTCCATCAGGATCTGGACGTGGAATACCATTAATATACCAGCATTACTTTGATTGCTATATATCGTCCAACTTATAGGCCGATTTGCTGGATATCTTGGAGGGATTTTATTGTTATTTTTATTGTGATTATATCTTTATATGAATTACCATATATTACTAGTTACATGGACATACTCATCAATTTAGACATCATTTGTGATTTATTTTATGCAGCTTTTAGTCCCAGTATTTTTTAAATGTTTGGTTTCAATTACCAATTTACCAATTTATGAAGCCTATGTATTTTATTTATTGAAACATTAAAATATATTTTCCTTTGATTTTTCTAGTTAATGCCACACCTATTGTAACAAAAGGAGGCATTTAGCTGGCAATATGCAGAGAAAGCAGGGAAGTAGAGTAAAACATTGGCACAGTTATGTACCTAGGTGGAGATTAAACCAGGTAAAAACATATGTGTAGTTTAAAATTGGTTTACTTACATGATTTAAAAGCTGCTTCCTCTCAGCAAACAGACAGGGTGGGTCTGATAATCTAAACAGAGCCAGGGATGGGCGTTTCCTTTTAAAGAGAAGGTGGGTGTGTCACCTGTCCATCAAGCTAGGCCTGTGGGAGGAGTGTCAGGTATAAAACCCTGCTTGTTTCATTGTTCAGGGAGATCAACGTTGGGCTAGCTGGCTGATCTGGACAGAGAGCTGGACTATGTATAGTAAGCATTGAGGGTCTCAATAATTGCTGTGCAAGTATACGGTGTGAAAACATTATTACCATCCTGACAATAAAGAACTATAAAAAGGAATAAGTTGTACGAGTGTGCTTCTGCAGTAGCGGGCTTTTGCCACACTATATATCACTATTCAGCACTGATTTTTCTTTCTGGTCTGTGATATAGTACCTACATGTTACGCAGTGCTTTACAGGTAATCTTTAATAATTAAAATTCCTGACTCATGGGAGCTTACAATCTATATTCTACCCTACAAGGGTTCATCTTGTCAGAAGTCAAGTAGACTACCAGTATGTATTTAGACTGTGTGAGGAATCCCATACTTATATAAAGAGAACATACAACCTCCACAATGATAGGTCCCTGGTGAAAACTGAACCTGTGGCGCCAGATTTTTGAAACAGCAATACTAACCACTGTGTCAAAGTGCTGTCCAACTAAGTGGGAGATTTTTCATGGAACAATTTGTCATTTTTCTGGGGCAAATCGTCTTCTTTCTGAATATAATGCACCAGTTATATTAAGCTACATTTTTTTAAATCATTGGGAAACCCCCCAAAAAACAGCAAAACAAAAGAGATTCCTCTGGCAGATGAGATGGTTCTAATCGCACACCTATGGGGTATTAGCATAAAGGAATCCTATAAAAACCTACCCGCAGACCTTTGCAATTGTTGCTGGGGAAATATTATGGATACTCCTGGAAGTTTGCATTTCAAAGAACAGCAAAAAAAACTAATTCAAAATTTTGTAAATTCCCAGTTGTCGCCCTCGCTTCTTTCACACACATATATCTGAACACTGCCGGAATGCACGCTCTGTTTGTAACAAACTTACCTCCATGCACCACCTCTTCCTCTCAAACTACCTCAGTCTTCTGGCAATAACTGCCTCACCTGCAGCCCTTTCACATGGTGGCCTCCATTTCACCCACACCGACAGACCTGGAGGTCTGGACTATTTCTGGGGTAGGACTATTTCTCTCCCCACAGTGCACATTTACAGTTCTACCAAATGTCCCCTCACTCATGATCACATCTTTTGAAGTACATACTGTTAGGATTTTTAACCCATTCTCTATGCGTATTGCTGTGATCTGTCGCCCTCCTGGACCACACCAACAATTTATTGAGTATTCTTTTGCATGGCTCCCTCACTTCTTATCTTCTGACAGCCCCACCATCACCATGGGTGATTTCAACATCTCTATTGCTAATCCACGTTCCAATGCTGCTTCAAAATTTCTCTCTCTAACCTCCTCACTTGACCTCTCCCTGTGGATTAAAGCCGCTACTCACCAGGATGACCACTGTCTTGATCTTGTTTTCTTTAGACTATGCTCAGTTTCTAATTCCCTTAACCCCTCTCGGATCATCACCTTATTGGTTTACTCACTCACTCCCAGTTCTTTGACCTCCCTGCTTTCAAATTTTTCCAAGCCTCCTCATACCGACAAGAATATTAACTCTATTGATTTTCAACAATTTTCCACCTCTCTCCAACACCTTATCTCCCCAATTTCTACATTCTCCTCCCCTGACATGGCAGTTCCTCATTTTCACAATATGCTAGCAACTGCCCTTGATCAAGTGGTTCCAGTGATTCTTCACACTCCGCATAGACTTCGTTGTCAACCATGGTACACTAAAGTGACACGAAATCTACAAAAAAAAAAAGCACATCACTGGAGTAAATCTTTTACCTCTAATGATTTCAGCGCATATACTGCTATCTACCACTCCTATCGAAATGCTCTGAACACTGCTTAACAAACATACTTTCAATCCCACATATATGCTCAGACCTCTAACCCCAAATGCCTTTTTAGCACATTTAAATCTCTTCTAATCCTTCTGTGACTGGATCACTGATAAATAACTTATTTGTGGCTAGATCATGTGGAAATAATTTATTGTAGAAATGTATTTCAATCAGAGGTGAAGGCACCATTGTATAATTTGGAATGCACTTATCATGTTACATTGGGATGTGTTTTTTATGGAAGTGTCATTGTTTGGGTTTGTAAGGTTGCTAGAGGAAATCTCTAATTAGGCATATATGGTGAGGGAGTCTGATAGCATTTCCTGCTAACTAAGTTTTTTTGATGAAGTGTCAAATGTCTGCTCTGGCCAAAGGCCAAGCAGGGGGTCGTTACTGTGTGGCCTTTTGTCCAGAGTTTTCGAACCTTTCTGAACAATGTAAACAGCATGTGATGCACAAAATCACAGCAAGTTATAGGATTTCACAGATAAGTGTAAATATTGTTAGCTTTGAATTGCATGTAAATCCATATTTAGAAAAAACAAATTGCATCATGATTCTAAAAATAACTCAGACCTCAAGGGGGCTGGATTATCCAGTGAGGCTGTGCTCAAATATGTATTAAAACAGCACTGTTTTGTATTTAAAGTTGTTCTTCTGATTCCATCTGACCTTAGCATTGGTACCTCCAATCAGTGTGACTACAAATAAACATCACTTGCTTCAAAGACCTGCTTGAAAATATCTTCCTTGCTGAAAATCGTGTGACCTACAGATTAGACCCAAAATCTAATCCGTTCCCGGCTGTTTCTATGGTTTGGACCCAGCTTTTCTGGTACCACGATTCTGCCTGTTACCCTGCAGCTCTGGTCAGTGTGATAGGCCAGGGGGGTCCATCCACAGCAACCCTGATCCATAGTAAGAGGTCAGGAGTACCAGCCCCGGTACACCAGTAGCGGGGTACACTCGCAGCGTCAGTTACCCAGAAGAAACCTGGTTCTGGATGCCGGTAAGGAGTCCAGTGGTGGCAGCATTTGTAAGCCCCTCCTACTGCAGCAATATTGGGATAACGAAAGAGAATGGTGGCAAAGTAAGCCCAGCCGGTTCCCAGCAGCAACAGACAGGGTGGCTTAGGCGGTTCATCCTGTCACATCTTCGCACCCCAAACCCTCCAACTACCATCAGTGCCCAGGGTCTTGTTTCCTATTTAAAGGACAAGATTGATAAGATCGACTTGAAATGGTATCATCTCCCTCAAATAACAATCAGCTTAATTTCTTCACAGCACCCTCTGGGACCCTCTCTTCATTTGATCCCACAAATGAAAAGGAATTTTCCACTCTCTTCTTATCTTCCTACTCTACCTCCTGTCCTCTCAAACCCATACCCTCACAAATTGGTAGGTCCATATCTCCTGCGTTCATTCTACCTCTAACTAAAATCTGTAATCTATCTCTCTCTACTGGTATATTTTCATCACTATTCAAGCACGCAGTGATTATTTCTATTCTGAAAAAACAAGATTTTGACCCAGACTCTCTCTCAAATTACCGTCCCATCTCTCAGCTCCCATGCCCCTCCTGAGGGGTGGGACAAAACTGAGGGGTGCTCCCCCCACCTGCCATTCCTGCTCGACCGCCATCACATAAAAAAAAGATAGATTAAAAAACCTGGCGGCGCCGGTGACCTCCTCCCCCTCCCCTTTGCTCCCTTCTCACTGACATTGTCGGGCATGATGTCATCACGTCCCAACACTGGCAGTGAAGAAAAGGAAAGAAGGTCAAAGAAAGGTAAGTAAATAACGTAGAGGGACAGTATAAAGGAGGGGGACAGTAATGTGGAAAAAGGACGGGGACAGTAATGTAGAAAAAGCAGGGGGACAGCAATGTTCAACTAGGAGGGGCATAGTAACAAGCGTGGACTGGCCATCTGGCACTTCTGGCAAGTGCCAGAAAGGCCAATGGCTAGATGGGCTCACCCAGCCGGCTGTCTGCCAAAGCAGCAGCTCCCCCTGGCAGCACGTGCCCCCACCACCACCACCACGTGGCACGCGCAAGAACCCAAACTGAGGGTTCCACTGTGTCATGTACAAGATCCTCTCAAGGGGGGACAGTGTAGGATAGAGGCTAGATGCCCTTCATGGAAAGGACCCTCTAACATCATCAGGTCACGTGACTGCTGTGGTCATATGGTACACAGGAAAGGCTGCTGCAGCAGCAATGTACTTGTTCCTGAGTATCTGCTGACATTAATTGCTCATTAAGTAAGAGGAATACTGGTAAGCTGGAGGCAACGCTTCTGTGCAGGGGGGCATCTGAGGGGAATGCTAGTGTGTAGAGGGGCATGTGAGGGGAATTCTGGTCTGCAGGGGGGCATGTGAAGGGAACACTGGTGTGCAGGAGGCAGGGCCGGACTGGCCCTCTGGCCCTTCTGGCAAATGCCAGAAGGGCCGATGGGCAGATAGGCGGTCCGGTCCCGGGTAGTCAGTGCACGGTACTGACAGCGTACACCATGCACTGACACAGCATGCACTAACAGCCTGTCACAGGCTTCCGGTTGGCTGGTTCCTGGGAAGGAGCCAGCAGTTTCAAGTCGGCCGGGTCAGAGGAGCGGAGAACAGAAGAAAGAAGACAGAAACAAGAAGAGAAAAGAAGATGAAAAGGTAAGTACAGTAAAACGGAGGGGGGGGGAGATAAGGGGTGAAGGATGCCACACAGAAAATGGGAAAAAGGGGGAAGAATGTCACACAGAAAAAGGGAAAGGGGGGGAAAGAATGGCACACAGACAAAGGTGAAACGAGGGAAGGATGGCACACAGAAAATGGGGGAGAAGAGAGAGGATGCCACACAGGGGGGGGAGGGAGAGAAGAGAAAGGATGCCACATGAGGGGGGGGGGGGGGTGCTGTATATACCTACTGGATATTTATATAAGCTCACAGTTTATGCAAATATAATTTAGTGTTGTTAATATGTTTACTCTGTGGGATAGTATGATTTGGGGCACTATTGTGGCATAATATGATTTGGTAATCTCGTGAGACTAAGAGCTTCCCTGTTCACTCTACAGGAAGTTCCCACCCTGATGGATGTCAGCAGCATCAGAAGCATAGATAAGTACAGTGGACTGGGGGTGGCGTGGTATTGCTGGGGAGGGCATGGTAAATGTAATTTTTTATTATAATGTATATATCAATGCCCCATTTTGAACATGTCCCCAACACAATGTGGCCACTCCCTTGGCAGCATTTATTTCCTACCCATCTTCAGATGTGGACCTGTGTGCTTTAAATGTCAGGGCCGATTTTTAGCCCCAGTCCGGCCCTGCATAGTAATGTGGAAAAAGGAGGGGGACAGTATGTGGAAAAAGGAGGGGGACAGCAATGTTGATGAAAGAGGGTGATAGCAATTTTGATGAAGGAGGGAGGCAGTAGTGTGGATGAGAAGGTGGCAGCAGTGGTATAAGGAGAGGATACAGTGTGATGATAAAGGGGCACAATGTAATGAAGAGGGTGCACAGTGTGATGAAGGCAGGAGAAACAGCCAAACTAATTTGCCACAAATTTAAAATCTTATTACAAAGAATACATATTCTTCATTTATATTATTCATATAGAAATTCATATTTGCTGTTTAATGTATTTATTTGTATTACTCTCATTAGTAAAGTGTATTATTTGATTTGTATTAAAAGAAAAAGCATTATTAAATGAACAAATAATTTATAAAAGAGGAGGGCACAAAATTATTTTTTGCAGGGGGGTGCTGGACATGCTAGCACCGGCGCTGATTGTAATTCATTTGCATTGCAAATACAGATATCTTGTATATTTCTTTTAAATTAAAGTTTGTCCTTTAATTTGTACTTATATTTTGTATATTTAAATGATTGCTAAATTGCAAAACTGAAACTTTCAGATATATACCATGAAGATAAAATAAATTGTAAACCTAACACTGTAGTGCAGCTCTGCTAAAAAGTTGAGCAATACCTTTCCACATTACTGATAGCTGAAGGCCGCTGTAAAACAGTGAAGATCAAAATGGGCACTCTGCAGCACAAATACAGCTTTGAACACACTGTGCACCTCAGCTTGCCTAAATTTCCACTGGGATGCAAAGGTTTGCATGAAGGAAGAAGTTGGTAGAGGTGGTGGGGGTTGGGAGACTTGAAGAGAGTAAAGGCAAAAGGTGCACTGATGTGCATTCCTTTGCAGAGCAGTGTAGAAAAAAAGCTTACTTTTTGCAAATGAGAGTATTATAAGTGTGAAAGGTGCATTTTCAGGGGCATAAGTTGCAATCTATAGTAATTTTCTCTCTGCAACAGGAATGGAATTTTTCCACTAGCTCAAAGCTGGCGGATATCCGGTCTTGTCCTATTCAAAACAATTTCCATACGCAGTGCACTGTGTGATAAAAATACATCAAAAACTGGTAGAAATCACCCCCCCCCCCCAAAAAAAACCTCTCAACCATCCCTCATCATCAGATGTTTAATTATATGAGCAACCCAGTAATTCACAGATTTAAAGTCATGAGGGTTAGTAGAAAATAACTGGATACACTGCAGATGAAAATGAACAAATTGCGCTGGTTCACCTTCAGAATACAAAGGTAAGTAATCAGTCTGTTGCTCAGACTCTGCAGGGCTAAAAATATGAGAGCTTGTGTAAAAGTCCTCAAATCCTGTAGCTAAGGACAATTCTGTTTCATGAGGGGAGTATCCCACTTTAAGGCATCACTTCAACACCACGGGCCTGATTCATTAAGGATCTTAAATGAAGAGGATTCTTATTTCAGTCTTCCATGTTACAATGGAAGGGGTGCAAATGAGTGTTCTGTTTTGCACATAAGTTAAACACTGACTGTTTTTTCAAGTAGCACACAAATATCAACTTTAAATTTCAGTGTACAAATAAGCTATCAAGTATTTGTGTGTTACATGAAAAAACAGTCAGTATTTAACTTATGTGCAAAGCAGAACACTCATTTGCACCCCTTCCATTGTAACATGGTTTTGTCCAGGAGGCTGAAATAAGGATCCTCCTCATTTAAGATCCTTAATGAATCAGGCCCCACATTATCATGTGATAAATGCTGATTTCATCAGAGTAAAAGTTTTCTGGATGTGCAGCAAAATAATACCTGCAAAAATATCTGAAATAAGTAGAGATATGAGCAGACCATCATATTTTGGTTTTGGTTCTAAAAACATCTTTGTGTTTTGGTTTTGGCCAAAAATATTCAAGAGTTTTGGTTTTGGATCTGAATTTTATTTTAAAATGTGAAAAACAGGTAAAAACATTTTGAGATTTTTTTGTTCCTACGTTAGGATTTATGGAAGTGACATTAAATTACAATCATTTACAGTCTATTTTCTAATGACTTCCTCACAACTGTCAATAAATTCACCAATATTGGCCTAAGGCTTCAATGAGCTAACTGGTTAAATTAGTGACAGAGAAAAAGCAAAAATTAATGGCAGTTATAAGATACAATTCCTATGAAATAGTGGCAATGCACTGGCTGGTCGTTTTCAAAAAGCAAAGGTGGGCCTAACCCAGAAGTGAAATGGTGGGAGATAGACCACAGACACAACATTTTCAACATTAAAAAGCATGTGTTACAGAATGTAGAGGTAGTAATCAAAGCTCATTAGACTAAAAACACCTTCAATAGACATTTTAGACTAGATAGTATCATGTTAACGGCAAGACCTTTTAGTACTGCTTAAAATGGAGATGCAGAATTTAACAGGGTGCAGGTATTCATCAGGGACCCCCGCAAGCAAAGAGGTTTGGTCTTAACTGCTTCAGCTCTGCAGGCAGTGGTTCTCTAGGTGGGCACCAAGCAAGACCAGTTGGAGATGGTGCTGAATTAGAACCAATGCAGGGATCCGGATGACCAGAATAGCTGAGAAGCCGGAAATGCTGGTTTCTGAATCTGACAGGTGATTGAAAATGCAGGGTGTCTGGATTGCCAGGTTAAGTTCGGAAACTGGAGATTCTGGTTTTCCAAGTATGACAGGCGACTGCAGGTATAAGATGTCTGGATTGCCAGGTCAACAAATCCTCAACTTAGCAGGCTGAAGGACTAGAAGATCTGGCAATTTGGGAGAAGCACATGTGCCTTAAATACCTGAGAGAGGTGAGTAGAAGGAAACAACTAATCAGCCTATGACCCAGCCGACAGAGGAGATAAAAACAAAGATGGAGCACGTCCCTGGATGGATGCAGTGCCTTGGCACCAAGATAGCAGTGGTGAACCCTGGGTGAGTATGCCACACCCTGAGAGGCAGGTCTGTGGGTCTGGTACATGACAGTACAGCACTCATTTGAAGGTGGGCACTGAACACCTTTGACTGGGTTTGTTAGGAAATTTGGTAGGACATTTCTTCAGGAGGGTGGGAGCATTAACATCACAAGAGTGGACCATTCCTCTGGCCCGTATCCTTTCCAATCCACTATGTACCAGATACCGCCACAAGTCGTCATACAATTGGGAATCTGTCTTACTTCAAATTCTTTCCGTTGTGGGTACTGATGATAGAAGAAGGAGTTGAAGTGAATGAAAAACTATTGATCACTAGAGGGTTTAATAAAGAGATATGAAAAGTGTTGGCAATGTAGAGTGAAGTTGGGAGTTTCACTTTGAAGAACACTGGGTTAATAATTTAGAGGATCTTAAAAGGGCCAATGAAGAAAGGAGCGAAATTCATGCGGGGAATCTTTATTTGGATGTTCTTAGTGGAGAGTCATACTCTGTCTCCCACTTTCAGTGTTGTTGCAGCTCTCCTTTACTTGTCAGCAAAAAAATTGTATTGGTTGGAGGATTTTTTAAGGCATCTGAGGACTTGGGTCCAAATGAATGTAAAGTCCTGACATAGATCATCTGCACCAGCAATTTCAATGGGGCAAAAAGCAATAATTGAATTTCTGCATCAAATGAACTTTAAGAAAAAAGTACAATATATTTTATTAACAAAATATATGCTAGCGCTGTGATAATATTATCATCAAATTTCAAGTCTGAAATTCTGTCCTTCAGTAATAAAACAGTTACTTTTATAAACAATGAAAAAAGTAGGGGGTAAATGTATTAACCTCTGGTTTCTTCAACTCCCGCGAAAAGACGCCGAACTCGCGGGAGTTGAACAAACCGGAGGTTAATACATTTACCCCTAGGTGTTTTATCAATTTAAATGTTTAAATGTCATATTGCAAGTGGCTGAGATAGTCAGTGGTAGTCATATTATCGACAGTGAAAATAGCGAGGGAAATATCACTGACTCGAAAATACTGACACTGTAAATACTGACAAGAATATGATACCTAACAGTATATACAGATATGGACAAAATGCAGACAATCTAAATCCCTACATAGGTAAAATCCACACACGGATAAAATACTGACAGTGAAAGTGCAGACAGTCATGCTGCCGGCATTAAAACGGCAATGCAAGCTATACAGCCACCAGACCCACTGCCACTAAACAGTGAAAAAAACAAAAAAAATAGCGTGCCCCCCCCCCTTCCCAATCATATTAACCCTAATGCTGCAGTATGGGGTTCCCCCCAATTCTCTTCCAACCAGCCCTTTGCTTAGCCAGCTGGTGCTGGTAGCACCATAGCAAGGGAACCCGCAGCATGAGGTCCCCCTGCCATGATGCCAACCAGCCCCAGGCTGGTCAGCACGGAGCTGGATTCCCTATGTCTGCATAGGAGTATCCAGCCCCATGCAGGCAGCACAGGGCTCTTCCTACACCCCTGGGCGGTGGGTGTGGGGTACTTAAATGGTTGACTAATCCTAATGCTGCCAGCCTAGTGCTGGCTGGAGGAAAATTGGGGGAGACAAACAATGTGTGATCCACCCTATTTTCCTGTAACCAGGCCATAGCAGGGGAAGGGGGTCCCCCTTCCATGATAACAACCATCCCCAGACTGTTCAGCACGGGGCTGTATTCCCTAGGGAGTGGGGTCCTCAAAAAAAATGTGCAACTCGCCTCTCTAGGAATATCCAGCCCCATTCTGACAGCACTGGGACTTTTCCCACAACCCTGGGCAGTGGCTGAGGGCAATAATGTGTGCAAAAAAGTAAAAAATAATGTTTAAAACACTACTTTAGTTTGTGGAACTACAAGTCCCAGCCAGCATGGGCTGCCATTAACAGTCTGGGCATGCAGGTGCTTATAGAAATACAAGCACCAGCATACCCATTGCAGCCAGAGCAGGCTTCTTGAAGAAGCACAAGTGACAGCATGCCCTGACACCCAGGGCCCCCTGAGCCACGTAGTCCCACAAAGTAAAATTTAGCTAAAACATACCCCTCATTAAAACCACATTTGTTTATTAAAAATAAAAAAACAATCCTTACCAACTCTGTTCTTCTTTATTCTTAACGGTCCACTCTTGTAAGCTTTTAATCCAAAATGATATTTCCCCCTCAAAAAAGTAAATCCAATAAATATTACAAGTGTTTAAAAAAAAACCAAAAACATTCCTGGTGATAAAAAAAAAGTAAAAAAAATCCAAAAGATAAAAAAATGAGCACAAAAAAAAAGTATTCAAAATGATAAACAAAAAATTCCAATTTTCCATTTGGCAGATTGATTCTCAAAACAATCCGGCCAGAACATGCATGGCAAAGAAAGAAAGTGTGGAGGAGATGAAATACTAGCAGAATTAGTCTGCATTGTCATTTTAATGCCAGCAGTGTAAATGTTGGGATTTTTCACTGTCGGCACTCACACTGCCATTATTTTATCTGTATTGGTATTTTAATAATGTGGGGCCCGATTCATCAAGGTACGCAAACGCACACGCATCTGCGTTGCATACATTGAGTGACGCAACCCGATTTGCGCGTGAAATAAGCACCTCAAACAGCAAAAACACACCCCCTTGTGGTCCATTATGTTATGTGCATATTGTCGCTAACCAATAACGATTGTCGAACCTCGATTTGTGTTTCCAAAGCACAAAGATTTATTCGCAATAAGTGAAATAATATGCTCAAGCGAAGTAATAGTAAATACAGCCGTTACTTATCGCAGGCGCTCTGGATCCAGTGCAGTCATTCAATCCTGAAGTCTGGGGACAAGATGTCTGCACTCTGGATCACAAGCTGCTGCTTATATACACAATCAAATACAGTAATACAATGAAGATGATATAGCTTGCATCTATTGGTCCGGGTCTCAGGAATGTCCAAGGGGTCGTCAATCATTGGCTGGTTCATCCTAAGGAATCCAAAGGAGGGGGTCATCTCTGCAGGGGGTATGCTCTGCTCTTCCCGCCAGGATTCCTTAGTCTTAAGTAGTTCATAATTCCCTATCATTCATAACTTGCGTATGCACTCTGCGATTCCCTCGCAGAGTGAACCAAACAGTAGGATATGTAACAAGGTTCATTATGATACCACTCATGAGGTTATTCCTTTAACCCGTTCCGTGTATTTCACTAATATGCATGTAACTCTGATATAACATATAAATACTACTATATTTCGACATAACTGACTATGTGTTGCAACTACCATTAATGTGTACTATTTTATAAGTATGCGTGTTTGTGCGGATGTATGGTAAAAGACCAATTACTGTTGCTGCCATGTGCAGTGGATGCGTACGCCCTTTCACGCCGTAGCGTGCCCTTGTACGTCATAGCGTACCGTACGCATCTTTTCAGACAAAGACAACCAAGTTTGCTAGACTTTAATTGAAATGACTTTATTCAATTTGCTGACTTCGACAGTTCCACCCTTTGATAGTGTAATAAACTATCACCCAATCACCGTTTCAAGTTCAGGATTATACAATATTTCTTCACAGACCATGATCTCAGTATCTGGTACCACCCTTTCAGTCTCTTTCTCAGTGTTACTCCCATGAGACCGTTTTCCACACTTCAACACAGTAGGAACACATTTGACAACTAAACTAATTGCTAAGATGACACCCAGTATAAGGAGAAGGAGCTTACCTACACTCGCAATCATTTCCTGTACCCACTCCCCCAGACCGGAGAACCATTTTGCTGGGTTCAACCATGAGAACCAACCCGCCACCTTTTCCCCGACCTCATATAACGAAGAATTATGGCTCTTTCGAAATTCCCATTTCAGCTGCAAAATGTCATCCATCTTCCGGTCTATAACCTCTTTAGGGTCATCAGTATTATTAGTAATGTACGTGCAACATTTGACACCGAACTGGGTGGCCAGTGTCACACAGTACCCACCAGTAATAGAGGTGAGATAATTTAGTACCAGTCTATGTTGCACCAACTCCTTTTTGTACGCTTGTAGCTCCATTCCACTATACCTAAAAGTGTCATCATACATCTCGGTGATATTATCTATTAATTTAGCTAGGTCTTGGATATATTTAAAGTTTAATGTTCCCCGAGCGGTCCTGGTGAGATCTAGAGCAACCATAACTTGGAAACCAGCAGTTTCACTAATCAATTTTGTAGCTATGGGTTCCTCACCAGGAATCATATTTCTCTTGCCACGGTGTTCATACTGTGTGTGTATGTATGGTGGTGATGTAGTCTTGTGAATATCAACCATTTCTTCATGAGTAATAGTCATGATTTCAGGAACCAGTTTAGCTAAGAAACACAAGCCTTTGGAACTCGGAGTCACCCAGGAATAAGCTTTTCTTCCACAAACAAAGTACACATCCTCAGGGAGAACATAAGGGACGGTATGCCCATGAATTATGTCACACAGAGTTTTGATAAAACTACCCATGCCTAGTGTCTCCATCTGCTCTAGACATGTGTCGGCATTAATGACATTTTCACATTTATCTGTAGAGACTTTTCCAATGGATACCTTCTTATGTTTGGTTATACGCCCTAACTTGTGACTTCCATCAATATTCCTGCCTAGTAGTGACCTTGTGAGTCTCTCTCTAAAATGAGTGTGGCAAGCCATTGTCTGATCTGATAGGTCAGCCTCCCAATTCTCCAGGCGCTTTGCATGAGATATGTTTAGGCACAGCAAAGATCTGCCTATGGAGTATTGTCGAAGCGTCAGACTAGGGGACCTAGTGTTATTGTACCTCCCTTCTATGGGCCTCCCACCCCTTAATTCGAGTACTTCGGATATGTTTAGAGGGAATGGCACTAGTCCTATGTTATGCTGCCCTTGAGGCACATGAGAGCACACCCAACACTCGGTTTGGTTTAGCACCTTACCCACCAGGGAGTGATAATCCTCCAAAGGATGACCGCCTATATTCAGAGTACTGGGGGACTGGCATCGTTGGATGCATCTCTCTTCAACTAGGGAGTTGCAGAACTTGCAGATACAATACTCATTAGACAATAGCCCCTCACACTGCCTCCGAGTTCCTGAGCTAGCAGACCTTTTCATAACCCCTGGACGAAGTTTGATAATGGGCTGCTCAGGATATCCTATTAACTTTTCTTCGGCCTCCATTTCATCCGTATCACTCCCAGAACTCTCCTCCGTCCTCCATCCTCCTTCACAAAAATAGAATGTCCTAGAAAAAGTAAAAACAAGGAAAATCCTGGAACAAAAGAAAAACAAAAACCGCCACTCCATCGCTGGAAAGGTAGTTCTGAGGCAACGTCTCTGGTTCAGGTGTCTCAACTGCAGGCTTTAGGTCTCCCGGAACAGGCTCACGAGTGACAGCTCTATGTCGTCGGTCTGAGTCTTGTCTTGCACTTTCTCCGGATTATGGACTCTCCTGCAGTGGGTGGAATGGACCCAAGTGTCTCTCTCTGCAACCTTCAGTGATGTAGTACTGGTCAGCAGCACTTGGTACGGGCCTTCCCAACGGTCTGTTAAACAACCTGAACGTAAGAAATTGCGGATCATAACATAGTCTCCAGGTTCAACATCATGACAGTTCGTCTCTGGCATACCAGGTGACAGCATTTTTAGTTTTTGTTGTTGTTGTTTCAGCTGTCTACTCATTCTTATAAGATATTGTACAGTCACTTCATTATTACACTTTAAGTCGTCTTGTGGACTCGCGATCAAATGAGGTTGTCGTCCGAACAGTATCTCAAAGGGGGACAGATTAAGAGGAGGTCTAGGAGTGGTTCGAATGCTGTGGAGGACCAACGGCAAAGCCTCAGGCCATGCCAACCCAGTTTCAGCCATTATCTTACCTAGTTTGTTCTTGATAGTACCGTTTACTCTGTCCACCTTACCACTGGCTTGTGGTCGGTAAGGGGTGTGAAGTCTGCTACTGATTCCCATGAGTTTACACATATTTTGGAAGATATCACCAGTAAAATGGGTACCCCTATCACTTTCAATGATTCTAGGGATACCGAACCTACACACAAAGTCTTGTACAATTTTCTTTGCAGTGAACA
This sequence comes from Mixophyes fleayi, assembly GCF_038048845.1. Taxonomy (NCBI): domain Eukaryota; kingdom Metazoa; phylum Chordata; class Amphibia; order Anura; family Limnodynastidae; genus Mixophyes; species Mixophyes fleayi. Next base: position 208,937,325 of record NC_134402.1, on the reverse strand, counting down.
CAGCAGTATTAGTGGCTGCCGGATATGCTTCTACCCAACCGGAAAACACATCAATACACACTAACACATACTTTAGATTCCTGCACGGTGGTAATTGGATATAGTCAATTTGTATTACCTGAAAAGGTCCATCTAGGAGGGATGTGGGATGGCTCAGTTGGAATAGTTTTCCCAACATTTTTCCTCAAACAAGTAAGACATGACATTGCTTTCTTACCAGCTTGAGAGGAAAATCCGGGAGCACACCAGTATGCTCTCACCAGTTTGCACATACCTTCTTTACCCAGGTGAGTCAGGCCGTGTGCTGCTTCAGCCAGGTTTGGATAGTATGTTCGGGGAGCTACAGGCTTACCTTGTCCATCCCTCCAGAGTCCTGAGGACTCTTGACCACATCCCTTCGCCTTCCAGACCGCCTTCTCCTGCAGGGAACACAAATCTTGCATTTCAATTAATTTCTGCGTGTCTAATGTCTGAAAAACCATCATAGTCTCGGTCGATACAGTCATAGGTTGCCCTGCTGCCCATTTAGCAGCTTCGTCTGCTCTGTTGTTGCCCAATGACACTGGGTCTTCTTCAAAGGTATGGGCTTTGCACTTTATGACGGCTACTGTTCTGGGTAACTGTATCGCTGTCAGAAGTCTTTTTATGTGTTGTGAGTGTGCTACTGGTGTACCTGCTGCTGTTGTAAAGTTTCTAAGACGCCAAAGGGCCCCAAAATCGTGCACTACCCGGAAGGCGTACCTAGAGTCAGTATATATATTGGCTGATTTACCCTCTGCCAATTCACACGCTCTCCTTAGTGCTACTAGTTCTGCCACCTGGGCTGAGTGAGGTGGACCAAGGGGTTCAGCTTCTACCACATCCTGATCGTCTACAACAGCGTAACCAGTACATAGCTCTCCTGTCTCTGTCTGTCTATGGCAACTTCCGTCTGTATAAAACGTAAAATCTGCTTTTTCTAAGGGGGTGTCACGTATGTCGGGCCTTGCAGTAAAGGTCTGATTCAGGTGTTCCATACAGTCATGCGTGTCAGTATTCTTGCCTAACTCATCATCAACCAGGGTCTCCTCACCTCCCACCCTTTGTGTCTCTTGAGACACATACGGAAGGTATGTAGCTGGATTTAAGGTGTTATATCGTTTGATGGTGATGTTTGAGGGTGCCATCAGGGCTAGTTCCCATTTTGTGAATCTAGCTGAAGAAACATGTCTGGTTTGGGCTGAATTTAACAGAGCTGATACAGCATGGGGTGTGTAGATGGTTGAATTATGACCTAATACTACATCTTCGCTCTTACTTACTAAAAGGGCCATTGCTGCTACACTTCTGAGACATGTTGGGAGTGACCTTGCCACATTGTCTAATTGTGCACTGTAGTATGCTACCGGTCTGCTAGCGTCACCATGTTTCTGTGCGAGGACACCTGCTGCACAGCCATCAGCTTCTGTACAAAATAGCTCAAAAGGCTTTTCATAATCAGGTATTCCCAATGCAGGTGCTCTTGTCAGACTATCTTTAAGGTTAAAGAACGCTTGCTCTGACTCTTCTGTGTGTACAACACGCTCTGGTATTGTGGAAGAGACTAGCTCCTGCAATGGTAATGCCAGAATAGAAAAACCTGGGATCCAGGACCTACAGTATCCACACATCCCCAAGAAAGTACGAATCTGCTTCTGGCTCTGCGGCAGGGTCATGTGTTGTATGGCCTCAATTCTGTCGGTTGTCAGGTGTCTTAGCCCCTTAGTGAGGCAGTGTCCTAAGTATTTGACCTTAGTCTGACATGGCTGTAATTTATCCTTTGCCACCTTGTGCCCTGTTTGTGAAAGATGAAGCAACAACAATTTAGTATCATGTAAACATGACATAAAAGAATCAGAGCACAACAACAAATCGTCCACATGTTAAATTAGAACAGACCCATTGTGGGGTTGAAAGGATTGCAAACAGTCATGTAAGGCTTGGGAGAAAATACTGGGGCTGTCAATGAACCCCTGGGGTAGTCTGGTCCATGTATATTGCACTCCTCTGTAGGAGAATGCAAAAAGGTATTGGCAGTCAGGGTGAAGAGGGACTGAGAAGAAAGCAGAACATAGATCAATGACAATAAAATGACTGGCAGACGGTGGAATCTGCATGAGGATGACAGCTGGATTCGGCACTACGGGGAATTGGCTCTCAACAACTTTGTTAATTCCCCTTAAGTCCTGGACTAATCTATAGCCCCTCCCCCCACTCTTCTTCACAGGGAAAATGGGACTATTTGCTGTACTGGCTGTACGAATTAAAATCCCTTGTTGTAACAGCCTCTCAATAACAGGATATACCCTTAGTTCCACCTCCGGTTTTAATGGATACTGTGGGATTTTTGGAGCTATCCTACCACTTTTTAGATTGACCATGACAGGGGCTACGTTTGCCATCAGTCCAGTGTCCTGTCCATCTCTGGTCCATAGGGAACCTGGTATTCCCAGCAACATCCCCTTTACTTGAGATGGACTTTGTTCTATAACAGTAGAGTGTAACATTAACCTTTGAGGGGTGTCCAATATATCCTGTACCTCATGTGCGACCTTCTCCGGCATATCTAAGAACACACCATCAGAAGTACAGTATATGACACATCCCATTTTACATAACAAGTCTCTCCCTAGCAAGTTAGTAGGAGCCGCTGCAGCCAAGAGAAACGAATGCTTAGTATGCAGAGGCCCGATAGTAACTTCGGCGGGTTTAGTTAGAGGATAATGTAACACTTTTCCCATTACCCCCATAGCTGGAATAGTTTTACTGGTCACCTGTAGGTTGAAAGGAGAGGTTATCACAGATCGGGCCGCCCCTGTATCTACAAGAAAAGTTTGTTTCCTACCAGCTATGTCAACTATCATTGTTGGTTCTTCACTCTGACTCTCAGTTAACCTCACTGGCTGTAGACTACAGGTATGACCTGACCCCTACCGCTGACTATTGATTTCCCGCGCAGCATTTGCTGCCGTAATATGCGCGGGTAGATGTGAGTCTTCTAGTCTATGTGAATCCCTCCTTGGAGGATATCTATGTGACCCACCTTTCTGTGTATTGAGTCTTTCCTTTTTACACTCTCTAGCGTAATGTCCTTCCTCGTTACAGTTGAAACACCTGATCACTTTAGGTTTCCTGTTATATGGGTTGTATGCTGGTGGTCGTGTATGCACCCTTTCTAGAGCCTGTATACTTACTATCATTAACCTATCACTTTTCTCCTCCCTTTTTCTAAAAAGGTTTTTGTCATGCTCCACAGCAGACTCCCTAAGAGAGTCTACCGTGACGCCTCTCCAATTAGGTAATGTGGTTTGTACTCTCGTCTTTAAATTTTCTCTAAGGCCATCCATCAGTACTCCTACAGCTACCTCTCTGTGATGTGGGTCCTCACTTATGTTGGATATCCCAGTAAATCGTGCGATCGCTGTTATAGCTCTAGCAAAGTAATCTGAGGCAGTTTCACTATCCTTTTGTTTAATGGTGAAAATCTTACTCCAATTTACTACTACTGGAAAACAGATTGCTAAGTGTTTGACAATTTGTTCTATATTCCGTTGGTTAATCTCATCGGTCAAGGTGTCATCTTCCTCCAACAAACAATCTTCAATAAATTTTTGTATGTTAGTATTGGGAGGAAGACACGCCCTCAACACTACCCGCCAATCCTTACTGGTTGGTTCGTGAGCATTTCCTAGGTCTTTAACAAATTTCTGACATTTAGCTAACTCTTTTCTAGGATCTGGGAATTCAGTCATAATGGAACGTAATTCTGATCTAGTCCAGGGACAATGCATTGTAACATTTCTTAAAGGAACTACACCATCCTTATCCGGTTTCCCATTGGGAACTGATATTGTGTGGACCGGGAACGCACCCTCTGGTACACTGACTTCAGGAGACACTACAGGATTTACTGGTCCTAGATTTAGAACGCTTTCACTCCTAGTGATCACGCTACTCTCACCTATCTCAGCCATTTTCTCATACTTGCGCTGAGCCTCTAGTACACTAACGGCATGGGCAATGGCCGAAATCACAGTGGGTTCATCTTCACTTTCAGATACACTTGATTTAAACTGGTTTAAAACAGGATACAACTTAGCAATTTTTCTATTTTCAGTTTTAACAACGGCTGTACTTACCCCTCCCGCCACATAAGGTGGCGGGGGCGCTCTTGCGCTGAGTTCGCCACGCTTCGCAGCGGTTACATCCGCCTTGCGCGCGCTTTTCGTCACGCCTACTTCCGGTTTGCATTCGCTGCTCTGCCACGTGTTACTTTCCATTTGCCACAATTTTAAACAATCATTATGTTTATTCCTCACTTTCGTTGAGGTAATCAACCATACTTTATCTTTTACGGTATTTAGTACCTCTGCATTAAAACTTCCTATTGTTGGGAAAGGCCTATCACAAGTTTTGGTCATCTTGACCCACGTGTCACAATACACAGTTGCGTATGCACCATATTTCTTACACATGAGAAACTTTGCTGAACCAATAGGGCCTTCCTTAGGCAGTACACTGACCATCTCTAGCGTATGCTTAGCACCCATGTTGAACAATATACCTTCTACCCGGAACACAGACACACCGCAATGCTCTGTTCCTTCCGGCCAAATGTGAAACACAGACACACTGCAATGCTCTGTTCTTTCCACCTAATAATTTCAACTCTGTTGCTATACTCACCGCTAGAGATCTATAATGCTCGGTGAACGTATTTCCTTTAGCCGCGTTCACACGCTTTTCTCGCCCCTGGCGAGGATCCCTAATACAGAAATATCACTGTGGGCCCCAAGGGCTATCAGCTCCTCGATACCCTCAACCACAAAAATCTTCTGAGTTTATTATCGCTGGGAGCGCAAGTTAATACAATCACCCTGCCTTTCCAGTATAATTCCTCCTAGCTGCTTCACCAATTCGCACTAACGGTGCGATCGGATCGCACTGCCTACCAATACTAATTATTAGCAAACCTTGCGATCTATTGGTAGCGCTTTGCGAAAACCCTGTATACCGTCCTTCAGTTGGGCAATCCGCCTCGTCAGACAGCAACTGAGCACAATCCACAATAAAACAGTGTATCTACGTTACAACATCACACACTATACACCTTTTCTGCACAGAAAATCAAAAGTTCCCAACAACAGTAATAATATCTCAGAGGCTTTCACAAGTAATTATACTATACATGTACAATAACTATCAAAACGATTGTTTAACCACGTGGCAAGTCTACCGGAAGTTCGCGTACGCACAGCAGGAAATACACATACGCTAAGCAATGCAATACAGTTAAAACGCACAATGACAGAAAAAAGAAACAGTTTTCTCTTTTGTCCCTAGGTTCTAGTTAGCGTGCCCTAGATAATGCAAAACGGACATTCGGTTTCGCAACACAGAGTAAAATTCAGGTTTTGAACACCATGCGTTCTTACCCGTTTATGACGCGTCTCCACCCTTTGTTAAGGAACCGAAATCCGTTGGTCTTGCGTATCATCGGCAACGAAACCTCCAAAGCTCACGAGCCCCCAAATTGTTATGTGCGTATTGTCGCTAACCAATAACGATTGTCGAACCTCGATTTGTGTTTCCAAAGCACAAAGATTTATTCGCAATAAGTTGAATAATATGCTCAAGCGGAGTAATAGTAAATACAGCAGTTACTTATCGCAGGCGCTCTGGATCCAGTGCAGTCATTCAATCCTGAAGTCTGGGGACAAGATGTCTGCACTCTGGATCACAAGCTGCTGCTTATATACACAATCAAATACAGTAATACAATGAAGATGATATAGCTTGCATCTATTGGTCTGGGTCTCAGGAATGTCCAAGGGGTCGTCAATCATTGGCTGGTTCATCCTAAGGAATCCAAAGGAGGGGGTCATCTCTGCAGGGGGTATGCTCTGCTCTTCCCGCCAGGATTCCTTAGTCTTAAGTAGTTCATAATTCCCTATCATTCATAACTTGCGTATGCACTCTGCGATTCCCTCGCAGAGTGAACCAAACAGTAGGATATGTAACAAGGTTCATTATGATACCACTCATGAGGTTATTCCTTTAACCCGTTCCGTGTATTTCACTAATATTCATGTAACTCTGATATAACATATAAATACTACTATATTTCGACATAACTGACTATGTGTTGCAACTACCATTAATGTGTACTATTTTATAAGTATGCGTGTTTGTGCGGATGTATGGTAAAAGACCAATTACTGTTGCTGCCACGTGCAGTGGATGCGTACGCCCTTTCACGCCGTAGCGTGCCCTTGTACGTCATAGCGTACCGTACGCATCTTTTCAGACAAAGACAACCAAGTTTGCTAGACTTTAATTGAAATGACTTTATCCAATTTGCTGACCTTGACAGTTACAACTAAGTGACGCAAATAAGTAGTGCGAACGTTAGAAAACACACCCACCTGCGTATCTTTAAACATGCTACACGCATAAGCGACGGCTCTCAACTGATTGACGGCAAGCTAAACAATGCATACTTCACGCCCACTGTGGGAGGGGCCAACAGTTTATTTATATACAACACAACAAACATGCCTGGGGCTTATTTTAACGAGATAGCTCTTTACTCATTAATCACTGTCAATTAACAATAATCTGGAACACTCTCAACCTTGTTTTTCCTTTGCGAATAATTAGTGCAATACACACTGTTAACAAACACATTCTTTACGATCTTTCTGTGTTTAGGATTTCAAGTCGCCGTATAGTGCGCAAAATGCATGGACAATGGCTACATTAAAAACACATGAATAACGAATGTATCAAAATGTATGTGGTGTAAATAAATCTTGCCTTTTCAGCAAAATGCACAGCATACTCTTCCATAAAGGATACACACAAGAGTGTATACAACCTCCACACAGAGGAAGGGTTTCTGTCTGGATTAGAACTCAGGAATGACTGTATGCAAATGGGGACAGCTACCCACTTCCCCAACCTGAGACATGAAAATTTACAGATAACACCAACAATACAGCATGCGTGCTACACAGGAAACTCACACTTAATACTACTCCTCATTATTCACACAAATTACTCACAAAATAACTCACAGGTAGCTCACTGGTTAGCACTTTGGACTCACAACACAGCAGACATGAGTTCAAATACCAAGCATACCCCCCAACTATTGTGTGGACTGGAATCATGACGCTTACAACAAACACATGAACTTGACATAATGGTTTCATTTTTGAAATGGGTTTTGTTTTAAGTGCTCACCCACATTGTAAAATAAGCCCTCATATTGTTCCTGTATGGTAAGATTTACATTTTTGGGGGTGTACTTTATACAAGCCGCACCGCTAACACTTCACACATGCACATTATTATGTCCATGCTTACATTTTTTTACTCCAAATGGACTAAGATGGGGGGGGGGATTGTAGGGGTCAGCCTCCTTGGAGTTACATGCAACATTGTCAGCAAACAGATTTTCCTCTGGATCCACGGCGTACACATTATGTCATGTACTCAGCTTTATCCAAATAGGCCGATCTCCACACTCCAGTACCATGGAGCTTTGCATCGCTTGCACTTCTGCCTTACACCACTTACGCCACTCCTGGGTACACTTTCCATGTTTCCATGTTCTCTTCAATGTGTGTTTGGCTTTGCTCTGACACTGGAACGTAACCTTGGACTATCACTACAATGATACATGATTTGGGGAAGTTGTGAAATAGCTAGGGCATTTGATCTTTTGGAATGTCTTGCACACAGGGCCTACAGATGGCATACCTGTTACAGGGGTGGCTTGTTGGTGGAGGGCACACGTTCCTTTTGGATGACATGCAAACAGCAAATCTAAACCTTTTATGCTACAGCAATGATTTTAGAAACAATCTATCTTGCTGAAATGTAGCACATTTAGGATTTTAAATACATTCTCTTGTAGCCTTACACCCACATGTTGTATAATGAGATGAATAAAGACACACACACCAAGGTTTTTTGGAAAATTAGTTATATAATGTGGCAAGGGCTCAAAATTAACAACATATTTCCAAGGAAAAACTATAATATTTACATATAATACAAAAATTAAAATAAAGAGGACCAGTAGTCCAATGTGGCCTTCCAGTCGGCAACCAATCGCACCAGTTGCTGGCAGGTGGCCTCGAGATTGCCGAGTAAGTGGCCCATTTGGGCCAACAATTGGGCCGGAGGGGGTGGTGGTGTGACCAATCTCCGACCTTCCTCCTCAGGTGCTGAAAGGAACCAAACGAAAACAATAAATATACAGCTCTACCTAATTTGGCAAACAGACTGGACTTACTAGAGATGTGTACTGTTACATTACTTTCAAATGTTAGGCTTCTGCCAACAAAACCATTTGGACGCACATTAGACATTGCTAAGGCATTTGGATAAATGTCCTACATTCTGGTGAGCCACGGGGAGAGGGCCATGGACAGGGTTGTCTTATCCAGCATTATAGGCCCCAGGGCAAAGCACTACCATGGGCCACTACCTACACAATAACTCACAGGAAGTCAAAATATGTTGGTTGATATTGGAATTTAAAATCAAGTGATTAATATGCTGACAAGTTCACCAGCCTAGCGGCAACATTTTTTAGGGCCCTGCCCTGCGTGGCCATGTGTTAAGATGGCTCTGGCTGTGGTTTGAGTGTTTAATGTACATCAAATTTGTAGCCAGATATTATGTGTAAAACCTGTGGCATTTATGTCACCATTTGATCAACATGTGTCACAGCAGGGATTATGTACAAGTTTAATGGACATCCTCAATCTTATCAAATTAGGTCCATCATTTTTCAAAAATACTTACTATCATCAAAGGCCACTGCCTCTTGGCTGCCCGATGCTGCCTCCTCCAATCGTTGGTCCTCCGGGTCAGCCTCCTCCTCCAACTGCAGCTGCTGCCACTGCCACTAGCACTGGCTCCTCCTCCTCCTCCACTGCAGCTGCTGCCACTACCACTAGCACCGGCTCCTCCTCCTCCTCCTCCTCCACTGCAGCTGTGCCACTGCCACTAGCACCGGCATAGGCTCCTCCTCCTCCGATGACACTGCCACTGCCACCGGCTGCTCCTCCTCCTGTGGCTGCGGCTGGCGCTGCTGGTCGTCCCCTTCCTCCTCTTCCTCCTCCCCCTCTTCCGCCTGCGCCTCCACCACAGCCCGCCGGCGTTGCCGGCGTTCCCAGCGTTCCCGGTCTGTTTGAGAAAAGGAAATATAAACAAAAGGACATGTTAACACAATCACCATTTGAAATAACTGATAGTATTATGACAATCAGGTGATCATACATATTTAATAATCTTTACATTGTCAGCAGCCAGAAATATTAGCTACTAACAATGCAAGGAGCTAAACATGATGAACACAAAGCATTTCACATGACTTGTCGGCCCGGTACAATGGGGCAGGGACTGATGTGAATGGAATCTCTGTACATTGCTGCGGATTTAGTGGCGCTATATAAATAAATCATTATGATGATGACCTTGCACAATTTTTGTTATTTTACATAGAGTTGTGGAATATCGCAGTGGCCTAGTGGTCAGCACTTTGCTCTCACAGCACTGGGGTCAGGAATTCAACTCCCTGATTATTGTTTCATATGTGTGGAGTTTGGAGGCTTGCTCTATATTTGCATGTGTTGTCTACCACACTCCCCAAACATACTACTGGCCGCCTAATTAGGTTTTGTACAAATTTGGCCCTAGTATGTTTTTTCATGTCAGTGAATTTAAGTCTGCAAACTCCCATGGCCCTGGTAATGATGTCAATTAGTTCTCTCTTTACATGATCACAGAATTAGTGGATGGAGCTCCAAATCTTAGAATGTTGAGTGTATTTTGGAAATCACCCTTTTTTGGGACTACCTCACAGTCTACAATAGTCAAAATAGGCAGTTAAGTAATGATTGATTAGCTATATCTAGTACACTCTGTAATCTGTTTGCATCTTATGGGAGTTTTTAAAAATTAGTCTATACACTAAGGTGTTTGGAATTTGCCTTTTAAATCTTTGCCGAATAATGACAACACATCTGCCACTACAAAATCTTTTTAACGTTAGACCAGCAGGTTACAGCACATGGGTCAAGAGTTAGAATGGCTGTTTCCAAAACCCACCCTTAATGTTGAGATTTTTCACAATAAAACATTTCGGTCAGTAAATTGTCAGCAGACAAATGTAGGAGACAGGAGGCAAAGCATTTTGGGTGCACTGGAAGGTGCATGTCCTTTATAGTGTGCCTGCACATTGTTATGTAGGCCATGTCAGGTGATTAGGGTGAACATATTTACAAACATATAGCAAATATATATGTGTACATATGGTTTTTGCGATTAATACAGAACTCACTTCTTATAATCTCCTGCCGGAGTACAGCAAAGAGCCCTGGTTGACGGCGCCGGAGATCGCTCCAGCGCCTCTGGAGCTGGACGACGCTCCTCAATAATCCATACCGCAGGCGGAGGTGTCTGCGGACCCTTTTATAGGCCTCCAGCTTGAGCTCATTGGACATATAGCGCCCTAAGGGCACGTTGTCCATGGCCTCTGTCAGGACACGGAGCTCACGCCTCGCGAAAATGTTGGCCCTCATTTTTGCAAACAGAAACCAACACTCTCCAGTATTCTGCGCTCCGATTGGTTCTCAGAGCATGTATGGCCGTAACTCACGTCACATGCGGATCTTTCACACACCTGTGTTTCTCCCACCAAGAACATGGCGGCCCCCTACGATGAGACGAGTACTCTGTGCATTGCAATTAGGAGGAAGAGTGTACACCTGGTTTATTAATTAATCCAAACCTCCATTTAAACCCACCTGTGCTTTGCCTTACTGCCTGTTCAGTAGCTGATTTGACTGAACAGGACACATTGAACTGTGAAAACATTTACATACTTTGCCTAATAAGCAAACAACAAACAGTAACAACAAAAGTAAGGAAATTATTGTAATATATACAATGTGCTTGTCTCTTCTAATGTAGTGTATTTTTTTTTAATTAAATATGTGTGTCCTAGTTGACATAAACCTGCTATAAAAAGGGGCCTTGGCATCACATTTTAACATGGCACTAATGGTATATTAGCCTACAATAAACTAATCATTTTTATCTGATCAATCTTGCACTCAATAATATTTAGATGTTAGCATTGTTGATAACATCACATTAACTTGCATTTTAATCAACGTAATTTTTTGTTTTGCAGGCAACCCCAAACATTACACACTGTTGTAATCTAATTTTTTTTTTTTTTTGTGCAAATATATAAAAGTAAGTATAAATAGGTCAGATATATCGTTTGTACCTGCTCATTTAACCATCTGTGTATGCACAAAAATGTGTGTCCTAGCTGTAATGAGAGTGTGACCAGAAGTGGCCTAGCCCTCACATTTTACTTTAAAAGAATGCATTAGTAGCTTACACAATGCTAAGTACTGTTAGATTATCCATATCCCACACACTAATAACTGACTTATTGCATTGAGGGACACATGCATCCAAATGTTTAAATGTATTGGGACGCTTACTTAACAAATAGCATTTGTAGTGCACAAATTTAAGTGTGTTGCTGGCTGATTTTATTTACCAAAGTAATATTGGAAGCACGATATAGGGCTTGCTACTCCAAAAAACTTAATATGATATCATTAGGCTTTTAAAAATGGAAACTGGTAGTAGTAGCTGAATGTTGAACTAGTATTTGTACACCATTAATGTTAAAATACAGTGGACAAAGTAAATGTTGGATCAATATAGAAGCAACAATGTTGATTTGAATAAGGTCTATGTGTTTTATACCTAGGTAGTACTTTCCCAAATGAAAACTTTTAAGGGGGTGGATGGCCATAAAATCTGTATTGGCACCTGATTGTTTGCATTGCCAAAACCTAATTTTATTTTTTTTCCAATAGGAATATGTGTGACCCAGGCCCCAGTGGGGAGCAGCCACCCGGGCGGCCAGCTATGCGTAAAAAAAAAAATTCGAATGAGGAATTAGAGGTTTTAGTGGGAGAGGTTTTACAGCGATTCCATTCGGGGGACCGCCAGATTACGGGCCCGGAGCGTCACCGCCATTAGGAGCAAATTACGTTAGCGATTAATGAAATATCGGCCCATGGATGAAAAGTGCATGAGGTTCAGAAACGGTACAAAGCCACTATTTAGAAAAAATGCCTATAGAATGTGACTAACTCTGTTGAGTAGTATTTATTTGCTTTTGTTTCTCTCTCTCTCTCTCTCTCCCTCTCTCTCTCTCTCTCTCTCTTTATATATATATATATATATATATATATATATAGCCAACTGTGATGTACAAGCAGCCTTGTGTGTATAATCTTTTCTTCTATCAGGCCCTTAGGTGATGGTTCCCAGCAGCATGGGCCTTGGCCACATTTACATAATGAGTTGTGCACATTAACCACAATTGTAAATTCCAAGACATTAGTGTACAATGTGGCATTAATAAATGTGGTTGGATTAGTATATTGATTTTAACCTTAAAAAAATAAAAAAAATTAACACCCTAATATTTGTCTATTCCGCAGCTGGGCAGACTATAAAGCTAGGCTGAAAAGCAAACTAGCACGGCAACACCGCCATGCGCCTTGGACTGGGGGTGGGCCACCAATGGACATTTCCTTGACCCCGCTTGAAGAGCGTGCGAGGGCTGCTATTTCTCTTGTTGAGATTGTTGGGGTGGGCGACATAGACACTGGCTATAGCCCACCCCGAAGAGGAGATTCCGCTCCACTAGGCACAATGATGAGTGTGTTTAGTTAATGACTGTAAATGTTTCTATATGTCTGAGCAAATGTGTAAACTCTCTGGGTGTGTCTGAAGGATTACTTTGATTGCACTATATCTTAGCCTATCACATTTGAGGAAATGTCATGTAGACTGTGAAGATAAAAATTCTCTATATATACAGTTTTGTGCATAATTTGAATAAATTAAAGATTCTAAAGTCTCATTTGGGTGACTGTAAAGGGCAGGAAGCACATTAAAAGTGATTTCACACTTGACCAATGCTACATCAGGCGTACCTCAATAGGTTTTTTAACAATATTATTGTTGCCAAATGTTTTTATCAAATATCTTAGTGTTTGTTTTAAATCTCTCTACAGATTCCCAGCAGCAGGCCACTGAAGTAGTTTCTGAAGTTGCCCGTGATGTGGAGGGGGATCAGGTGGATCCAGGTGACAATTCATGGGAGCGGGCACTCTCGGACGCATCACAAAGACTTTACTGCGCCACAAATTCACAGAATGATCACCTGGCACTTATAGCGAGCACTGTCCAACACACGGATCAGCAAATTACAAGTCTCATAAGCACACTCTCCACTTTCATGAGCACACACACCTCTTTAATGACCTCACACAACTCTTTAATAGCCACACACAACACCCAAATGTCAAATTTAACTCAATCTATGTCACATATCGAAACACTCCTGGGTGAACTCTTGCATGCCCACTCCCAACACACCTCCGCCACATTCCCTTCACCCAGCTCAGATTTTGGGTTCACCAGCCCCCATACCCAGTTGGCTGGTGGCTTCAACCTCCCTGTTGGTTATGTTGCGTCCCCCCTCCCTGTTGGGTCTGTTGCGTCCCCCCTCCCTGTTGGGTGTGTTACGTCCCCCCTCCTTGACCCAGCCCTCTGTCGTCTTATGTGTTTAGCTTTTGCCCATGGCTTCGGCCAATCCCCTGTCGTGGTCCCTTCCCAATCCCCTGTCGTGGTCCCTTCCCAATCCTCTGTCGTGGTCCCTTCCCAATCCCCTGTCGTGGTCCCTTCCCAATCCCCTGTCCATGAGCCTTCACCTCGTCGGACACAAACCGTTTCCCATGCAGGTTTGCCTGCTTCATCTGAGGCCTCTACATCACGGGTGACAAGAAGTAGGAGTCGGAGCCAGCCCATTCAGACTCCTTAACAAAAACCAACCAAAAAATAAATAATTTTGTTTTAAAACATTATCTCATATTTGGATAACAAAATATATATTGTTTAATAAAAAAATTTTTTTTTATTACTAAGTATGTGTTTATTGATTTATTATTACATAATCTATGATGGTTATTTGTACGCAATACTTGTTATCAAGTATCAGCAAAAGATTACCTCCCAAAAAACGTCCGGAATCATGAAGGTTCTTTAAGGAATAGGTATCTAATTTCAGTGTGGTGTCCAAAAGGAAGTGGCAGATTGATTCAGGGTCATAAATGGAAAGGATCCTTATTACAATAATCTTCTATAAACCATGAATTAATGTCAGTGTAATAAAATATCACCCGTTTTGTTTAAAAACTTACATACTGTCTGTATCTTAATATTGTTCCAAACTACTTGTTATCTTATTTGAAGACGGTAATTAAAAGTTAATCTAGGACCTCTCCTACCCCCCCATAAGAATCAGCAAGCTCCATTTTTAAAACATACCCCTCCAATGCCACATGGTTTGTCCTGACTTAGTTACTTTGCCTTAACTTTCTAGAATGATTCAGGCCCCTGGTTTGGTCAAGAAGACTTAAACAAGAAGTTTATCAAGCTAAGCTTCAGAATGCTTTTTCCACAGTATTTCTTTGTTTGTGTGAGTAAATGTTTTGACATCAAGCATGCCACTACTACAGTGGGCCTTTATAGGTTGAAAAAATGATCCTGTAAAGAAAGTTTTGTTTTTGTAAACTGTAAGTTGACACAAAGTAGCCGGAAAAGAAAGGTGCAAATAGCGCCAAAAAATACTCCTAATATTATTTCCCATCATGGCACAGGTCAAGTATTGGTAGCTACTATTCTGAACCGTTATGACTGTAGAAAATTTAAACACATCTAATAAGGCATTTGTCTTTAAGAATAGTACTAATGCACAGTGTATGGTACACCAATCATCCTTTAGTCTAACGCTTGTTTAAATGTTACTTAATGTCCTTATTGCACTAAGCACATATAGTTATGGAGTCAGATTGGGTTCCTAGTAGGGATGAGCGCGCTCGGATTTCTGAAATCCGAGCCCACCCGAACGTTGCGGATCCGAGTCGGATCCGAGACAGATCCGGGTATTGGCGCCAAATTCAAAAGTGAAACTGAGGCTCTGACTCATAATCCCGTTGTCGGATCTCGCGATACTCGGATCCTATAAATTCCCCGCTAGTCGCCGCCATCTTCACTCGGGCATTGATCAGGGTAGAGGGAGGGTGTGTTAGGTGGTCCTCTGTGCTGTTTAGTTCTGTGCTGTTTAGTTCTGTGCTGTTTAGTTCTGTGCTGTTTAGTTCTGTGCTGTTTAGTTCTGTGCTGTTTAGTTCTGTGCTGTTTAGTTCTGTGCTGTTTAGTTCTGTGCTGTTTAGTTCTGTGCTGTTTAGTTCTGTGCTGTTTAGTGCTGTGCTGTGCTGTGCTGTGTTCTGCAGTATCAGTCCAGTGGTGCTGTGTGCTGTGCTCTGTCCTTCTGAGGTCAGTGGTGCTGCTGGGTCCTGTGCTGTGTCCTGTTCAGTCCAGTGGTGCTGTGTCCTGTGCTCTGTGCTTCTAAGGGCATAGTTATTTCCCCAATATTCCCCTGTGTTTAAAAAAATAAAAAAATTTTTTTTTTATAAAATACCAAAAACTACTTTAATATTTTTTAATTACCACAAAATTTTCACAACCAATCCTGCAGTATAAGCCCATTGGTACTGCAATATTACCAAGTTCACACATTCAGCAGTAAAAGTCCAGTGGTACTGCAATATTACAAAGTTTACACATTCTGCAGTATCAGTCCAGTGGTGCTGTGTCCTGTGCTCTGTCCTGCTGAGTTCCGTAGTGCTGCTGGGTCCTGTGCCGTGTCCTGTTCAGTCCAGTGGTGCTGTGTCCTGTGCTCTGTGCTTCTAAGGGCATAGTTATTTCCCCATTATTCCCAAGTTTGTAAAAAATAAAAAAAAAGTAAAAAAAAATAAAAAATTAAAAAAAAATAAAATATATAATAATTATAACCAAATTTGCAAAACCAATCCAGCATTATAAGTCCATTGGTACTGCAATATTACCAAGTTCACACATTCTGCAGTATCTTGTGCTACATATAATGGAGAGCAAAAATTTGGAGGATAAAGTAGGGAAAGATCAAGACCCACTTCCTCCTAATGCTGAAGCTGCTGCCACTAGTCATGACATAGACGATGAAATGCCATCAACGTCGTCTGGCAAGCACGATGCCCAATCTCCTAGTACAGGGCATGTAAAATCCAAAAAGCCCAAGTTCTCAAAAAACAGCAAAAAAAGAAACTTAAAATCATCTGAGGAGAAACGTAAAGTTGGCAATATGCCAATTACGACAAGTAGTGGCAAGGAACGGCTTAGGCCCTGTCCCGTGTTCATGACTAGTGGTCCAACTTCACCCAAGGATCAAAGCCCTCCTCCCCCCCCCCTACAAAAAATTTAAGAGAGTTATGCTGTCAGCAACAACAACAAAACAGCAAAGAACTCTGCCTTCTAAACAGATGACATCACAAATCCCCAAGGCGAGTCCAAGGGTGTTGTTGGTTGTGAACCCTGACCTTCCCATCACTGTACGGGAAGAGGTGACTCCATCCAGCATTTGCAGCACGCCCTCTGCATATGCTGGAAGGATCACCCACAGTCCAGTTACAGATTTGGCTAATGAAGGTGTGAATGTTGTGCACTGGGAGGAGGATATTGATGTAGCTGGCGCTGAGGAGGATGTTGATGATTATGATGCAGACAGATACCAAATTGCATTTCTCAATTTCTATTTATATTCTAGATTATATAACGGCTGAAAAGTTTTCTGTTTTACTCCTAGTGGAGAGGGGATCTGATGCAGACAGATACCAAACTGCCTTTGTCCATTTCTTTGTATATTTGAATTGCTAGTTCTACAGTCTATGCAGGCTGCTTTATTTATATTCAACTACAAGTGTAGGGCGGGGGGGGGGGGCATAGATAGCCACCAAAGTAACGTGGTCCATTTAATTTCACTTTCTAGCTCCACAGTCTGTGCAGCCTGCTTTTTTTTATCTTCAAAGTATTTATATTTACAAGCCTTGCAATCTAAATTAACTAGAGGTAGTGACGTGGTAGAACTCCAAAAGGCAGTTTGGAAGCCCCTGTACAAACTGGCTCTATTTTTTAACTGAGTTGTCCCCCCTCCAGTGTGTACTCGGAAAGAGTTTTTAGTGCAGCGGGGAACCTGGTCAGTGAGCGGCGAAGGAGGTTGCTTCCTCACAACGTTGAAAAAATGATGTTTATAAAAATGAATAATCAATTCCTCAATGAAGTACAGCACTGCCCTCCAGACAGTACAGAGGGACTGTGGTTGTGGAGTCCAGCGGGGACGAATTGATAATGTGTGAGGAGGAGGAAGTACACACTGTAGGGGGAGAGGAATCAGAGGTTGAGGATAAGGACGACATCTTTCCTCAGTAGAGCCTGTTTAGTTTGTACAGGGAGAGATGAATTGTTTTATTGGTGTGGGGGCCCAAACAAACCAATCATTTCAGCCACAGTTGTTTGGTAGGCCCTGTCGCTGAAATGATTGGTTTGTTAAAGTGTGCATGTCCTATTTCAACAACATAAGGGTGGGTGGGAGGGCCCAAGGACAATTCCATCTTGCACCTTTTTTTTTGGCATTATGTGACCATTCAACAGTCGTTTGCCATGTTCAAAAAGTAAAAGAAAATGCCAACAAATTCAATAAATTAAATCAAAAGTTAAATGCCCTGTCATTATTTAAAACAAGAGGTTTTGACGTGCTAGAATTAGTGTAGTGTTAAGATGTTATAAACACTACACTTGGAAATTGGAGGAGGTAATGTGGCCCCGGTATCAAATTGGGTACCGGGGCCACCCCACTATGCAGTCCAGATACTTGTTTGGTGGAATTCCGACACGTGGAGGGTTTTTAAATTATATTGTGGCCTCGGTACCAAATTGTGTACCGGGGCCACCACACTACGCAGTCAAGATACTTGTTTGGTGGAATTCAGACCAGTTGAGGGTTTTATTATTATATTGTGTGGACCACTCTATCTATACCACACTACAACTCTATACCACTCTATTTCCTACTTTAATTCTATTTAATTCTATTTCCTACTTTAATTCTATTACTAATTAATTACCATAAAGAGGAACAAAAAAAACCAATTTTACCAAAAGTATAATATGACTTAGACTTACAAACACTACACTTGAAAGATCGTGCCTTTAAATGAAAAAGTCAGTCTTCATTGCACGACTATGTGCAAGTGCAACAGGGACATTTTTTTGGGTTTACAAAGTCAAACAATAACACTACGACCCTGTCTGTCTGGGGTCTGTCAATGACGAATTGTCTGGAGCATGTTTTGAGGAGGTATTGTGGCCCCGGTATCAAATTGGGTACCGGGGCCACCCCACTATGCAGTCCAGATACTTGTTTGGTGGAATTCCGACACGTGGAGGGTTTTTAAATTATATTGTGGCCTCGGTACCAAATTGTGTACCGGGGCCACCACACTACGCAGTCAAGATACTTGTTTGGTGGAATTCAGACCAGTTGAGGGTTTTATTATTATATTGTGTGGACCACTCTATCTATACCACACTACAACTCTATACCACTCTATTTCCTACTTTAATTCTATTTAATTCTATTTCCTACTTTAATTCTATTACTAATTAATTAACATAAAGAGGAACAAAAAAAACCAATTTTACCAAAAGTATAATATGACTTAGACTTACAAACACTACACTTGAAAGATCGTGCCTTTAAATGAAAAAGTAAGTCTTCATTGCACGACTATGTGCAACAGGGACAGTTTTTTTCTTTACAAAGTCAACTAATAACACTTGGACCCTGTCTGTCTTTAACATACTTAATGGGATCTCAATGACGAATTGTCTGTAGCATGTTTGGAGGAGGTATTGTGGCCCCGGTATCAAGTTGGGTACCGGGGCCACCCCACTACGCAGTCCAGATACTTGTTTGGTGGAATTCTGACACGTGGAGGGTGTATTTATTTTATTGTGGCCCCGGTATCAAGTTGGGTACCGGGGCCACCCCACTACGCAGTCCAGATACTTGTTTGGTGGAATTCTGACACGTGGAGGGTGTATTTATTTTATTGTGGCCCCGGTACCAAATTGTGTACCGGGGCCACCACACTACGCAGTCAAGATAGATAGATGCGTATCATAGATAAAGTACATTCAGTGGTGTGGGGCAAATTGAAAAATATTCAAAATGCACTGACATTATCAAAAACAAGAGGTTGTCACACGCTAAAACTCCAACATGTATATGATGGAGAGGATGGAGGAGCAGCCGTATGTGTAGTGTAATGCAGACCTGTTGAAGGTTTTTTATATATTTTATTGTGGTGCCCAGTGCCCACTCCTCTACGCAGTCCAGGTACATTTATTGGTGCGATTCATAAAAGTTCAGGGTTTTTAATATATTGTGGTGACCCACTCCTCTACGCAGTCCAGGTACATTTATTGGTGCGAATCAAACAAGTTGATGGTTTTCTTATTATATATATTGTGGTGACCCACTCCTCTACGCAGTCCAGGTACATTTATTGGTGCGATTCATAAAAGTTCAGGGTTTTTAAGATATTGTGGTGACCCACTCCTCTACGCAGTCCAGGTACATTTATTGGTGCGATTCATAAAAGTTCAGGGTTTTTAAGATATTGTGGTGACCCACTCCTCTACGCAGTCCAGGTACATTTATTGGTGCGATTCATAAAAGTTCAGGGTTTTTAATATATTGTGGTGACCCACTCCTCTACGCAGTCCAGGTACATTTATTGGTGCGATTCATAAAAGTTCAGGGTTTTTAAGATATTGTGGTGACCCACTCCTCTACGCAGTCCAGGTACATTTATTGGTGCGATTCATAAAAGTTCAGGGTTTTTAATATATTGTGGTGACCCACTCCTCTACGCAGTCCAGGTACATTTATTGGTGCGATTCATAAAAGTTCAGGGTTTTTAATATATTGTGGTGACCCACTCCTCTACGCAGTCCAGGTACATTTATTGGTGCGATTCATAAAAGTTCAGGGTTTTTAAGATATTGTGGTGACCCACTCCTCTACGCAGTCCAGGTACATTTATTGGTGCGATTCATAAAAGTTCAGGGTTTTAAATATATTGTGGCGACCCACTCCTCTACGCAGTCCAGGTACATTTATTGGTGCGATTCATAAAAGTTCAGGGTTTTTAAGATATTGTGGTGACCCACTCCTCTACGCAGTCCAGGTACATTTATTGGTGCGATTCATAAAAGTTCAGGGTTTTTAATATATTGTGGTGACCCACTCCTCTACGCAGTCCAGGTACATTTATTGGTGCGAATCAAACAAGTTGATGGTTTTCTTATTATATATATTGTGGTGACCCACTCCTCTACGCAGTCCAGGTACATTTATTGGTGCGATTCATAAAAGTTCAGGGTTTTTAATATATTGTGGTGACCCACTCCTCTACGCAGTCCAGGTACATTTATTGGTGCGATTCATAAAAGTTCAGGGTTTTTAAGATATTGTGGTGACCCACTCCTCTACGCAGTCCAGGTACATTTATTGGTGCGATTCATAAAAGTTCAGGGTTTTTAATATATTGTGGTGACCCACTCCTCTACGCAGTCCAGGTACAATTATTGGTGCGAATCATAAAAGTTCAGGGTTTTTAATATATATTGTGGTGACCCACTCCTCTACGCAGTCCAGAAAGATACCTTGTTGCAACGTTTTGGACTAATAACTATATTGTGAGGTGTTCAGAATACACTGTAAATTAGTGGAAATGCTTGTTATTGAATGTTATTGAGGTTAATAATAGCCTAGGAGTGAAAATAAGCCCAAAAACTTGATTTTTAAACTTTTTATGTTTTTTTCAAAAAAAATCCGAATCCAATACCTTAAATCCGAACCGAGACCTTTCGTCAAGTGTTTTGCGAGACAAATCCGAACCTCAAAAATAACGAAAATCCGGATCCAAAACACAAAACACGAGACCTCAAAAGTCGCCGGTGCACATCCCTAGTTCCTAGGTGCACTTACCCCATCCACCTCTGTCATATCACATCTACCCTGGCCCCTTCTGTTAGTCTGCAACATTCCCGTCAACCACACCACCATTGGAAAACACACACTGTTTGTTCTTCTGCATGGGCGTGGTCAGCTTGGATGCAGTCAGGTGATCATTACAGACCAACCATAATTACCAGCTCAGATCACATTAACTGATCAGACAATAGCTGTTTGGGACACCCTATTTAGATCTGCTGCTGTGATGTGTTCATTGGCCGAACAACACACTTCTCTCCAGAGGATAGGTCTTGCCTCCAGTGGTCTGGCCTGCATTACAAAAGCAGAGTTATTGGCCACATTTGCTGACTGCTCATTCAACTGCTATATTAAACAATAATCAAGAACATGAGCAGGAAGATGATCTAGGATGATGTGCTAGGTTCTTATTCAGTCCAGCTCCAGCTAGTCCCAAGGGCCCATAATCGGACCAAGAAATACAGATGGCCGTGACATGTGTACACTATATAAGGGTGTATGTTGTGTTGTATGAGCTGCTTGCTGTGTGTCTGGCTAATCATGTCATAAGGACACTAAAAACATCGCAGTTTGATTATGGTTTACTCTGCCAAAGAAACACACCCTCTAATTCAATTAGTTATGCACAACATTATCTACATCACCTAGTGATCATCATCATCATTTATTTCTATCCACTGATTCTGCAGCACTGTACAGAGAACTCATTGACACCAGTCCCTGCCCCATTGGAGCTTACAGTCTAAATTCCCTATCATACACACACAGAGAGAGAGACTAGGGTTAATTTTGATAGCAGCCAGTTACCCTACTAGTATGTTGTTGGAGTGTGGGTGAAAACCAGAGGACCTGTAGGAAACCCATGCAAACACAGGGAAAAATCCACAAGATAACGCCATGGTCAGAAATTGAACTCATTAGGCCAGTGTTGGGAGGCAAAAGTGCTGACCACTACGCCACTGTGCTGGTTGTGATGGATATCCAAGAGGTAGTTTTTCTACCAATTTTATTGATACAGTCCTTACTGTACTAAACTCTATAGTCTCATTCCACAATTGCATGACAGTTCTAAACAATTTGGATGCCTTAATACCTTTTTTGGCTAAACAGACCTTATTGTTTATTTAGTTATGAAAACTCATTCATTCATTGCTATACTGGCCATGACAATACTTTTGTGCTTCCTTGCAGTGGTGGATTTTATTTAGGCAAGGGCAAGCTAGTTGACATGACGTGCAAATTATAATTCTGAGTCGTTTAGTAGGTGGAGATTTTGTGTATAGACAGACACAGGTACCCATTGAACATGATCACTGGCCCAGAATGAATAAGGAGGTCCAAAGCTTTGTATCCTTATTTCAGTCTCCTAGAGAAAACCATGTTACAATGCAAGAGGCGCAAAAGACTCTTCGCATGTAGTAGCATGTTTAAACAGTCATAGCTTCTAATCAGGGCCAAACTAACATAATTTACTAATGACACACACACTGACATAGGATTTGTAGTACAACCAAGCTGGGATGTGGCTTTTGTCGATATGTTATATTTTCAGAGGGAAATTTAACAGATATTTGGATAGTCTAATAATTACACATTTATACACCACAATAAATTAACTATAACATTGACAGGGCAACCAAACATGTAATGTGACAGCTGGCAAACAATGTGTGTCATCAGACAAATGTAACTAGTGCTAAATTTGTATACGTGTGTTGGCCGTAATCTGACATTTTGCAGACTATTACCAAACTAGGTGAAGTATTCCTTATCACAACAATGAAACTTTGTAAAAACACCATGAAAATTTTGTATACTGTATTATTAGCTGTTCCAAAGGTGGGTTACACATAATGTTAATCTGCCCTTGTAGCAACACTACACTAACTTAGGACACTAACGCATTTACCATTATTGTTAGTGTCGGTTTTGTGTGTGCCATGTGGATGTCACTTTTAAACAAAGTGCCACTAGCACAGGCGAAAGATAGTTATCCTGTTTGTGCAACGGCCAACAGTTTATAGTGTTGGACGTAAGACCGGTAACATTTTTTCATTATTTGTATGAGTTACACATTTTATAATGCCTATATTGCTATGCACCTACCATGTTCCCTCTAAAAGCTGTAAAGTGTACAAGAAATTAACTACTAAGCAACCAAACACACATACAAACCTCCAAACTAAACTCATTTCCTATAACTGAACATAAACACCATAGAGTGTGTTTGTAGGCTATGGTGTGTCTGTGGCAAAGGACAAAAGAACAACACATAATAATATTATATTTTCTAAGTATACCTGTTACACAATAGTTAGGAAAGCAATTCACAAGAATGTGTGTGTATGCAAAGAGAAATCACAGCACTATAGTAATGGTACAAAATGGCATGACAACAGATTGCAGAGTCATTTGCAGGATAAGATATATTTATTACATATATGAATCCAAACAGCCTAACAAAAACATAGCAAAGAAGTTAATAGTCTGTGTGTGGCAAAGATCCTTGGATGAAGAGATGCCAATGTGGCCAGACTGAAGAGAGACACATGCAGCCTTGGAGCTCTGGAGAAATACTTCAACATGTAGTGAGACACGAATTGCACCACTCCAAAAAGCAAACAATTTAAAAAGTTAAATTCCACAAAGACCACCACTCCAGGCCAGGTGTTATATACAGGCTGTAGATATAAGAAAATTAAAAAACAGTTAGAAAAATTACCACTACAACACACTATATGTGAAAAACAATTACCTATAAACCTCACATGGATAAATAACCAGAGTTAGGCCACATTTACATGGTCACAATTTAGCAACCACATTATGACAGTAGGGGACATCTACATACTACAGCATTAATGCCTTTTGAGACTTAGCAAATACAAGCATCAAGTGTGCAAAATCTGGACTGGACAAAGTGTATGAAACATTAAACAATTTGTTTGTACAAACAAAAAAAAAAGCCTGTAGATTAAATCTAACACACTAAGGTGCATTTAGCTAAAGACATTGAGGCAAAACCTACAGACATGAATCTATACTTTCTACACACATTGTAAAGGTTAAAAAAAAATAGCAACGCTTGGAAATACAAATTTTACCACATATTTGTTAGGAACCCCTCCAGCCGGCACAACACAACCCGGAGTCTACTCTGCCAGTCAGGTGTTCACTGGAGCCCCTGATGGTGGGGACAGACTGGGCTGCAGACTGACAGAGGGTCGTGAAGTGTGTACCGGCTGGGGAGAACCCAGGCAAGAAGAGTCAGGTCCACACAGAGGTCAAAAGGTCGGCAGCAGGTAACAGAAACGATGAGCAAGCTGAGGTCAGAGGTCACAGGCAAAGTAGCAGAACGGGTAAACGAGCCAAGGATCAGGGTCACAGGAAACACAAGCGAAGTCAAATACGAAGCCAAGGGTCATACACGGGAAGTCCAAACGTAGATACAGGAACAGGAACTGGAGCAAGCAGGTCAGCAGACTGGAGCACAGAAGCTATAACCGGCAATGAGGCAGCAGACCTCATTGCCTTAAATACAACCCATAACCAATCAGAACCTGCCCCTAGACAAGGCCACACTTGTAGGCTAATTGCCAGCACCTAGCAAGACCAATCAGGGCTTAGCACTGAAATCCACACCTGCAGGCTAATGATTGCTAATTCAGCCACAGGCTAAATCTGCCTGATTGTCCCTAGAGCGCATGCGCGCCTGGCTGCCAGGACACGGCGCTGAGGAAGCGTCCGACCGTTGCCTTGGCAATGGTCGGGAGTTGGAAGGAAATGACGTCCCGGTCGTCATGGTGACGGCCGGGACGTTGGGACCTACAGGAAGCGAGCCGCGGCGGCCGTGAGCACCGCCGCGGCTCGTGACAGTACCCCCCCCTTGAGGAGGGGTTAAGGAACACCGACATCCCGGTTTCCTTGGAAATTTTTTAAAGAACTCCTTCAACTGTTTAGGAGCATCGAGTTGTCTCCGTGGGATCCAAGACCGTTCTTCTAACCCACGATTCCTCCACTGCACTAGGAAGTGCACCTGACCTTGCACTTTTTTGGAATCCAAGATCTTCTGAACAACGTATCTTGATGATCTGTTTGATTTTCTCTCAGGCAAATTTGAAGACTGGATTTGAGTAGGATATAATACCGGCTTCAACAGAGAACAGTGAAATGTGTTGGGAATTCTCAATGAGCCCGGAATTCTTAACCTAAATGCAACAGAATTAACCTGCTTGATGATAAGGAACGGGCCGATGAACTTGGGACCTAACTTTTTGCAAGGCTGTCTGAGTTTAATGTTTTTTGTAGACAGCCACACTCTCTGGCCCACCTTGAAGGAGCAGATGGTACGGTGGCGATCCGAATTTTTTTTTGCGACAACTGAAGCCTGTTTCAGAGATGCCTGTACTTTCCTCCAGATAACTCTGAGATCTCTTGCAGTGGAACGGATCTCCTGGACACCAACTGGGTTAAGTGAATACAGGGAGTTAGATCTGGGGTGAAAACCATAATTGCAGAAAAACGGAGAAGTTTTAGTAGATGAATGACAGGAATTGTTACAGGCGAATTCTGCCCAGGGTAACAAGGAAGACCAATTATCATGGAACTCTGACGTGTAGCATCGCAAAATTTTTTCCAAGGACTGGTTAACTCTTTCGGTCTGCCCATTGGACTGAGGGTGATATGCTGATGATAAACTAACCTTGATTCCGAGGAGGGTACAGAAAGATCTCCAGAATTGCGCTATGAACTGGGAACCCCGATCGGAAACTATGTCAGTAGGGAGTCCATGGAGCCGGAAAATATGTTGAATGAATAAGACGGCCAAATCCCGAGCTGTAGGCAGTCTGGGTAAGGGAACGAAATGGGACATCTTACTGAACCGGTCTACCACGACCCAAATGGTATTGTGTCCTGCAGAAGGTGGTAGATCCACTATAAAGTCCATGGACAAGTGGGTCCATGGTTTTGCAGGTGGTGCCAAAGGAACTAACTGGCCTATTGGGCGGATCCTAGGAACTTTGTTTCTGGCACAAACCTCACATGAGAGGATATGACTCCTGACGTCAGCAGACATAGATGGCCACCAGACTGTACGGGAAAGGATTTCTAACGTCTTGAAAATTCCAGGATGCCCTGCAACCCTACTGTTATGCGCCTCTGCAATAACCGCCTTCCTTAGATGGACTGGAACAAAGAGACGTCGCTCCGGAGTAGTATCAGGGGCTAATTTCTGGAATCTCTGAAGTGTGATACTCAGATCTTGGGTCAACCCGGCATGGATTACAGAAGGGGGAATAATCGGCTCTGGGATAGTGACTGGAATGTGGTGTGCCGAGAAACTTCTGGAAAGGGCATCTGCCCGGACATTTTTGGAGCCTGGTCGGTAGGTGATCAGGAAGTTAAACCGGGTAAAGAATAACGCCCACCGGGCCTGTCTGGGATTTAAACGTTTGGCTGACTGTATATATTGTAAATTCTTGTGATCGGTAATGACAGAGATCTGATGTGAAGCACCCTCCAACCAATGCCGCCACTCCTCGAAGGCCCATTTGATTGCCAATAGTTCTCTATTACCGACATCATAGTTGGCCTCCGCTGAAGAGAACTGACGGGAGAAATAAGCACATGGGTGCAGACGATTAGTATGAGGATCCTTCTGCGATAGGATGGCACCGGCACCGATGTCAGAGGCGTCGACCTCAAGAATAAATGCCCTAGCTGGATCCGGATGTCTGAGGACCTGAGCGGAGACAAAGGCCTTTTTCAGGCTTTCGAATGAGGCTACTGCTTGGGACGACCAATTAGTTGGATCCATTCCTTTACGGGTCAGAGCGACAATGGGAGCCACAATGTCGGCAAAGTTGTGAATGAATCTCCTATAATAATTGGAGAAGCCCAGGAACCTCTGCACCGCCTTAAGATTGTTGGGTTGCACCCAATCCAGAATAGCCTGGACCTTAGCTGGATCCATGGAGAATCCCTCAGAAGAGATTACATAGCCTAAAAAGGATACTCTCTGTACCTCGAACTCACACTTTTCCAGCTTAGCGTACAGGTGGTTCTCTCGTAATTTCTGTAGAACTTGTTTGACGTGAGTCTGATGGGCGGGCAAAGATCTGGAATAGATGAGGATATCATCTAAATAGACGACCACGAAACAACCAAGGAATTCCCGAAGAACTTCATTGATCAAGTCCTGGAACACTGCAGGTGCATTACTAAGGCCAAACGGCATGACCAGATACTCGTAGTGGCCAGAGTGCGAATTGAATGCCGTCTTCCACTCATCTCCTTCTTTGATACGGATGAGATTATATGCTCCGCGAAGGTCGATTTTAGTGAAGACAGTGGCCCCTCTTAGCTGATCAAACAAAACCGAGATGAGCGGAAGGGGATAGGTGTTCTTGACTGTGATATGATTCAATCCCCGGTAGTCAATACAAGGTCTTAACCCTCCGTCTTTTTTTGATACAAAGAAGCATCCCGCTCCTACGGGAGACTTAGATGGCCTGATGAAGCCTCTCTCCAGGTTTTCATCGATATACTCCTGCATGGATTTTGTTTCTGGAGCAGAAAGGGAATACAAACGCCCCTTAGGTAACTTGGAACCAGGAATAAGTTCGATGGCACAGTCAAAGTCACGATGTGGCGGTAAGGTATCAGCAGCCTTCTTGGAGAACACGTCCCAGAATTCATGATACTGTGAGGGAAGCCGCTCCGGAATAGGCTGAATCATACGCAGAGACAGTGACAAACAAGACTGTGTACAATAAGTACTCCACTTGACAATCTCTCCTTTTACCCAGTCTATCACAGGGTTATGACAGGAAAGCCATGGGTGGCCCAAGATCATAGGAACCGACGAACAATCGATCAGGAAGAAGGTGATTGACTCAGAATGGAGAGCTCCGATCTTCAACTGTAGTGGCGGGGTCTCCCAGGAAATCTTGCCACCAGGCAACGGACCTCCGTCTAAGCCACAGACAGTAATGGCAGAGTTGAGTTTTACCATCGGAATTCCGGCAGAGCGGGCAAACCCAATATCAAGGAAGTTGCCTGCAGCTCCGCTATCAATGAAGGCCGACAGGTCCACAGAGCGAGCCCGGAAGGTGAGCTGTGCAGGGATTAATACAGCATTTTTCGGGGAGATAATTTGCAGACCTAGGTAAACTTTCCCCTCATTCCCTAGGCATGGTCTTTTCCCGACTTATTTGGGCAAGAACGGGAGAAGTGGCCTTTTACGCCACAGTATAGACATAGACCTTGCGAACGTCTCCTGTCTCTCTCTTCCGAAGAGAGACGATATGTTCCTAATTGCATAGGCTCCTCACCATCCTGGGAAACAGGAACGAAGGCGAATGGAGGTGACGATGCTTCCTTTTCAGTTTTCCGCTCCTTATATCTCCTGTCAATTTTAATGGAGAGGTGCATCAGATCCTCCAGAGAACTAGGAGACGGGTATTGCACCAAAGAATCTTTAATCTGTTCAGATAGGCCGAGACGGAACTGACTCCGTAAGGCAGGGTCGTTCCATCCACTATCAGGTGACCATCTACGGAATTCAGCGCAGTATTCTTCTGCCGACCGTCGGCCTTGTTTCAAGGACCGTAGATGAGCTTCCGCGGAGGCCACTCGATCCGGGTCATCATACAGTAGACCCAGTGCCTCGAAGAAGGAGTCTACGGACTGCATGGCCGGACTGGTCTGCGGCAAAGAAAACGCCCAGGACTGGGGGTCACCCTGTAGAAGGGAAATAATAATCCCAACTCTTTGCTGCTCTGAACCGGAGGAGCGAGGTCTCATCCGAAAATAGAGCTTGCAGCTCTCCCTGAAGTTCCGAAACAGGGTTCTATTTCCGGAGAACCGATCTGGTAAGTTCATTTTGGGTTCACAGATGGGACCTGGAGTCGGTTGTGAAGCTTTTGTGGCTTCTTCTTGAACAGACATACGCTCAGCCAATCCCTGCATCATCTGATACAAGGACTCAACGTGGCCTGCTAGAGTTTGTGCTGGAGACGGTGTGGATCCACTTGCATCCATCCTAATCTTGTCTCCGTGAGTGGGCCGGTTATAATGTTAGGAACCCCTCCAGCCGGCACAACACAACCCGGAGTCTACTCTGCCAGTCAGGTGTTCACTGGAGCCCCTGATGGTGGGGACAGACTGGGCTGCAGACTGACAGAGGGTCGTGAAGTGTGTACCGGCTGGGGAGAACCCAGGCAAGAAGAGTCAGGTCCACGCAGAGGTCAAAAGGTCGGCAGCAGGTAACAGAAACGATGAGCAAGCTGAGGTCAGAGGTCACAGGCAAAGTAGCAGAACGGGTAAACGAGCCAAGGATCAGGGTCACAGGAAACACAAGCGAAGTCAAATACGAAGCCAAGGGTCATACACGGGAAGTCCAAACGTAGATACAGGAACAGGAACTGGAGCAAGCAGGTCAGCAGACTGGAGCACAGAAGCTATAACCGGCAATGTAGCAGCAGACCTCATTGCCTTAAATACAACCCATAACCAATCAGAACCTGCCCCTAGACAAGGCCACACTTGTAGGCTAATTGCCAGCACCTAGCAAGACCAATCAGGGCTTAGCACTGAAATCCACACCTGCAGGCTAATGCCTGCTAATTCAGCCACAGGCTAAATCTGCCTGATTGTCCCTAGAGCGCATGCGCGCCTGGCTGCCAGGACACGGCGCTGAGGAAGCGTCCGACCGTTGCCTTGGCAACGGTCGGGAGTTGGAAGGAAATGACGTCCCGGTCGTCATGGTGACGGCCGGGACGTTGGGACCTACAGGAAGCGAGCCGCGGCGGCCGTGAGCACCGCCGCGGCTCGTGACAATATTATACATTTCACTATCACACCAGTCCATGTAGATTCATATTGCCATTTGAACTTAACATACCTTAGATCATCTGTCCTTGAATAAGCTTGCCGCTGATTTTAACACACAGCTTTGAAATGCTAAGGGTTAAAAAGTGCATTAAAAATTATTACCTCAAAAATACTGATAGACAACATAGCTCTTGAAGTTTGAGCCACGCACTGCTTCACGAGGGGGGGCGGGGGAGGGGGGGGGAACTTGATCTTCCTCCTCCGCCTCCTCCTCCTCCACCCCAGCAACCTCGTCCATGACCCCTGGTGCCCCACTCCATAAGAAGATGAAAGTAATGTTTAAGGCGAGTTTGAAAAAAAAACAAACAAAAAAACCCACCAATTTACATAACCAAACACCATATAGTCATATAGAACCACCACCAAAGTGCTTGCAAACGTGATACTTACCATCGCCATAGACCCTTTCACAAATCAGATTAGTTATATTGACCTTTATGTGCCATACAAATGTGAAGGGAGTGAAACACTTAACACAGAGTGCTAATGTGTTTAAGGTAGGGGCAAAAAACACCACTTAAAAAAAAATTATTATAGCACAAGAAAATTATTCCAAAAACCATGGCCATTATTACTGCAAGGTGTTGTAACAAGGGGTATGCAAGAAACTATATTTGTTTTATACTATCCACACACACAAGATTGTCTTAAAATGGCACACAACAAGATTAGACAAAATCCCAGCAGACAAAAATAGCTGTGGGGGAGGGTAAACAAGAAATAAAAAAATAAAAAATAAAAAAATAAAGGGATAATATTGAAACATTTCACTACATTCTAGAGGACTGTAGGCAGTTCCGCCTCTAAGTATACACAGTGGACTAAATATTAAAACTCCACAGCTAACCAAACACTTTTGCACTAACATTCAACATAAAAACCACCAGCACAGTACATTAAGCCCTTTCTGCAGCAACAGAGATTTCTTGCTCACCAACACACACACATCTTTAAACATACTTTAAAGTTACATCTTTAAACATACTGAGTACTGAGCAAGGTACAGCAATAAACATCTGATTAAAAAAACATTTGCCCATCTACAGTCTACTTACCCTGATTTGTCATACTCACAACAACACAGAAGTGGTAGCAAGGTATTTTTAACTACCACTCTAATTAGGTAATTAAATGCCGGTGCGAACGCCGGAGAGTATGGTAAACAGAAATCATTAAGAGCTGACAGCTGCGTACCAATGAAACAATTTTGTTTTTGACTAAAAGTCATGCTGGCATGTAACCTAAGGTTCTTCATTGTACGGTGAGTCGATTTTTAAACTATTATTACAGATGTCAATAATGCGCTTAGCTTTTATTACTGTGCCAATAATAAAGAATAAATTGATTGGGCTATAATCATATTCCCTAAAAATCATTTACATGTATTGAATTAACATGTGTAAACTTAATGTGTGACACTATAGTGTAGTGGTTATGTATTTTACCCACCAGTACTAAGTGCAGGAGTTCGAGTCCACAGGTCAACCATAAGCACAGAGCCATTTACGAGGCTCCATTAAGCATACTCAGTAAAGTATAATAGGAATAAAAATACACAAATGCTTGTAACATAGCGCAAGACACGCAATTTTTTTATATTCCTTTTTTCCCCCTCAATTCTTAACATGGTCAAGTCTTTCAAGGTCCTGATGCGTTTGACAAGCATTTTTTTATTTTATGTGTGTGTATGTAGGGTTATGGTTTTTATAGCGCCTTATCCGTCATTCCGTTAACAATAAATGCAACCGGCCAGATTTGACAGACCTAAGACAGCGATTCAGCTGGCCGAAAAAGTTATTGTGCAGTTTGGTGGGTGTTTTTCTATCTGAAGTATACCTTAGTGGATAAAGAACTAACCTTGCAATGATAAGGTAATGAGTTTGACCCCCGATTCATGTGTGTATGTGGCTTACCTTCGTTTATGTCAATGTTTGAGCGCATTTACTCTACTCTGTGACTTATGTAAGAGTGCTTTTGTATATGGTTTGCTGTTTAATCTGCCTATCTGTCATGTTGAACATTGTGATCACTTACAACAGATGAAAGGAGTTGTAGCAAAAGACTTTATTGCAAAGACATAGTAAATCTATACTCTCAGAAGTAGAAAAAGAGAACACAAAAATGGTAGCAATATTATTATACTTTTGATTTGTATTAATGAACATGGATATAATTCCATATGCATACATTTTAACTCACCATATACCAGTTCCTACCATGTATAATATGTGAAAATATTTGGAGTTTTAAACATCTTTTAAGGACACCCAACTTATTATATACCCTAGGTATATAATAAGTTGTTGTCCTTAAAAGATACTCATCTTTTATTGTTATTCTATTCTGCTTTCATCACTACTTGTACAGTGGCGTAGCAGATAGCCAAGGCACCTTTGAAGCTTGCAAACGTATGTTCAAGACCTCACTAATTCACTTGTGTCTTAGGGATTAAGGATATTTCCTTACGATATTTGTGTTGGTGATAAAACTTACCCTGTGGTAATCGAACACTTCGTTTACAATAGCTAATAAAATGGGTGTAAATTCCTTGAAAAAGTGTACAGTTATTCTATGTGTATTTATTTTTAAATATATTGAAAAGCCACCATCAACAAGTGTCAAATCATCCATGTTGCATATTGAGACTAATGTTAATTGTTAGTTGCTGAGAATCAAAAGAGATTTGTAATCAATATTTATGATAAAGCAGAATGTTTGCCTAACAGTTTAACACAATTTATCAAATTAGCCATGCACTTTGCACTCGATTCCAGCAGCCGACATGAATGTGGAATAGAGTGTGCACTCCATTCCGGAAGCCACAATTAATGTGAAATGGAGTGTGTACTCCATTTTGTAAACTGTCATGAATGTGGAATGGAGTGTGCACTCCGTTTTGTAAACTGTCATGAATGGGGAATTGAGTGTGCACTCCATTTTGTAAACTGTCATGAATGGGGAATGGAGTGTGCACTCCATTCCGGAAACTTTAATGAATGTGGAATGGAGTGTGCACTCCATTTTGGAAACTGTCATGAATGTGGAATGGAGTGTGCACTCCATTTTGGAAACTGTCATGAATGGGGAATTGAGTGTGCACTCCATTTTGGAAACTGTTATGAATGGGGAATTGAGTGTGCACTCCATTTTGGAAACTGGTTTGAATGGGGAATGGAGTGTGCACTCCATTTTGTAAACTGTCATGAATGGGGAATGGAGTGTGCACTCCATTCCAGAAACTTTAATGAATGGGGAAGGAGTGTGCACTCCATTTTGCAGCCGGAATGGATAGGGAGTGATAGTAGAAAATATATCTGCCTAGCATACCAAACTGCAGTGTAGAGGGCCCATAAAAGCCAGGCCTCTTGACTGAAGAGGCAGCAAGCAGCATAGTGCACTATAATAAAAAAAATCCTAATAATAATACGTGTGTTTGTTTAGCATTTTTTTTTTTCATACGCAGAGTATGCTTCTAAAGGCTTTTAACAGTTGTTTGCGCTAGGTTTTTTGGATCTAAACATGACCCTGGCCGTTATTAACTTTTGAGAAAGATTTGAGACAGGAGTGACGTCAGTTTCACTCAACTGGAAAGAGGGAACGCCTACTGTTCTCAAGTGAAAATGCATAACGCCTACTTTACTCAAATGGTGTCTCATCTCCGCCCAGTCCGCGCCTACTCTCCGCCCATTCCCACCCCTTTGTTCTCAAGTGGTCAGCAGCCATCTCAAATCTATTTGCGTTGTCCTTTGAGATTACGTTGACTTTGAGAGTAGTATCTGCCGTGATTGTGTAGCGTAACTGGCATTTTGCGTATCTTAAGTGGCGTTTTACGCATCTCAAGTGCCGTTTCGCGCATGCGCAGAACAAATTCGCAGATGCATATGCGTTTGCGTACCTTGATGAATCGGGCCCGTAGTTATTGAACCAGTCAGGATTTTGTTCATGTCGATATTTACACTGTAAGTTATTTTCTACATGTCAGTATTTACAGTTGCTTTTACAACTGCTTGTCACAACGAAAGTGTGATGGATGCTTCCTGCTGGTGTTGACGCGACTGAGCAGGGAGGTGTTCACCAGGGACCCCCGCAAGGAGTTATGGACTTGGATGCAAAGGGTGCGCAGGTCGCGGTTCTCCAAGACAGTCACCAGCGAGATAGGTGAACTGGGGGAGACAGGCCGAGGTCATAACAAGGAGGACGATGCAGTACAGAGTCAGAAACCATATAGTTGTCAGGAGATCCTAGTAGTACCAGGGGAACAGAATCAGTGCCAAATCAGGATCCAGAGAGTAGTCAGTAACAAGCTGAGTCAACAGGATACTAGAAACAGAAGGCAGGAACAAACGCTGGAGATCACATGTGAGCCTAATACTCTGGCACCCAAGTGGTGTATGAGGCAGGTTTATATAGAGGCATGGTGCACCTGATTGGAGTGTAGGAAGCCTGCTCCGGATGGGCAAATGCGAACAGAACAACCTGCCGATACAGATAGGAAGTGTCCCCACCGCTAGGCAACGGGGGTGGCCTTAGCGTATGCATGCAGACGGCCAAAGATAATGCATTGGTTGTCCATCCGTAGCAGCAGCAGCACTGCGGGGACGCTGCATGACAGTACCCCCCTCCTCTTTAGTTACCAAGGATAGCAAGCTTCTCTTAAATCTGGACAGAAGGCAGGGAGTGTGAAGATCCTCCTCAAAGACCCAAGATCAAATCTCTCCTCTGGTCCGTAACCCTTCCAATGAACCAGGTATTGAGTCCTGCCTCTAGAGACTCGAGATTTCAGAATACATTCTACCTCAAACTCCTCCCCGGAGGCAGTCTGAATGGGAACAGGAACAGAGGGTTTGCTAAAAAATGTATTGAGGTCCAACGGTTTTAGAAGAGAAATGTGGAAATAATTGTGGCTCTTGAGGGATGGAGGAAGTTGAAGTATATAGAATACAGCGTTGATGACCTGAGAAATCAGAAATGGCCCGATGAAACGTGGTGCCAGTTTCATAGAGGCAACTTGAAGTTTTAAATTGCGAGTGGACAGCCATACCCTATCATCCGAGTGGAGAACCGGAAAACATCTTTGCTGACGATCCGCAGAGTTCTTGTAATGTGCGACAGATCTGGCAAGATTGGCTTTGGTTTGGAGCCAAATCTCGGACAAGGACTGCACAGCAGAGTTGACAGCAGGAACAGGGAATGCAGGAATCTCAGAAAAAGTGCGAATTATAGGATGCTTACCGAAGACAACAAAGAAGTAAGGATTCGGGCGTCTGACACTGCTTACTCATCTCAATCAAGTATTTGACAGTTACATCTTGAGTGCATTTTAAAGTCTCTTGTAGGCTGATAATAATATTTGGTTGTCTTCTAAACAAAATCTCACATGGTTAAAGATTGAATGGCAGTCTGGGAGTGGTTCTGATTCAATGCAATACTAGAGGTAAAGCTTCCAAATCATCCCTGTATCCTTTATCACTTTACTCAGCTTATTTATGATTATCTTGTGCAAACAGCTTGTAGTTAAAATAAATCCAAAGAATGTCCTAGGATATAGAGTATAACCAATAGATAGGTATGCATATATATTGTGGGGATCCAGACCTTGAATCATGCCAGACTGAATAATATGATTAGGGAACTCATTCCCAATAGAAACAGTCTCTATAAACCAAATAATAAGTGAAATCTGCAACACTGCACTGAACCCAGAGCTGCAGTGGACTCACGAACACTCCCCTGGAAGACCCTGCGCTTAACACATTGATATGACAAACTCACGGATACTCCGCTGGATCACAGATGCACAATTCCGATATTGCGGCAATCGCTGGTAACAGTGGGTGCGCACCCGTATTCAGTCTGTGTAGAAACCACACTTGAGTGTGGAAGTTCCTAGTAGATAGGTTCCTATCAATATGTATAGGGTGTATGTAACTTTTTATTACCTCCTCTCACGCACGTATCCAAGACTTCTCCCGCACCACTCCCCTCCATTGGAACAAGCTCCCCCACTCCAACAGAACTTCCCCTAATCTGTCCTCTTTCAAATGAACATTAAAAACCCACCTTTTCTTAAAAGCCTTCCAGTCTCATGCCTAACCTCCCACTGGTCAGCTACCTATCTCTCTCATCCCTTCTTCCCCTCCCCGACTCCGTCTCCGTTTCTCCCGTCTCTCTGTCTCTTCCATGTGTCTGTCTGTCTTCCCCTCCCCTTAGATTGTACGCTCCTTTGAGCAGGGCTCTCCTACCTCCTGTTTCCATCACTTTCAACTGCGCTCTCCAGCTACTCAGCTCACCTCCTCTCGATCCCTCTGTCTCCTCTCGCTTCTCTCCCATCAGTGGCTCTTAACCTGTCATCCATGGAAAGGGCCTTCTGTGGGACACATATGTGATAGTTCTGTTGGTATAGTTTTTCCTGGATTCTTCTCAAACAGGTAAAGCAAGAAATAGCCTTTTTAAAAGCATGAGAGTATAAGCCAGGTTCACACTGATAGGCCTTAACAAGTCTGCAAATACTATCTTTGCTTAAATGAGTTAATTCATTAACTGCTTCTGCTAGCGCCGCTAGATACATTTTTGGGGCCACTGGTGTACCTGTACCATCTTTCTACAAACCATTTGTATGTTGTACACATCCCTCTGACTTCCAGAGAACCAAGTCCTGTGGATTACAAAATGTTTGCATTATAATTACCTCTCTGTCTGTATGTATTACCCAGTATTGTTTTATTACTGTCTATTCCCAATTGTAAAGCGCTATGGAATTTACTGGCGCTATATAAATAAATGATGATGATGATGATTAAATTCTTGTCATCAATTAATTTGAATAACATTAAGCTGATATCCTGTCAAGAAATATTCGTTAACACTGGTCTTTTCACTGCTTCTTTTGTGGCATCATCTGCCCTTTTATTTCCTAAAGCACCTGGATCTGAACTGCTTATGTGCACCTGTCATTTAATAACTGTTATCTGTGATGGCAATTGAATAACATCTAACATTTTCTTTATGTGCTGCGATTGTGCTACCGGGGTCCTACTGTGGTCAAAAAATCTCGAAGTCACCATAATACACCAAAGTCATGAACAACTCCAAATGCATATCTGCTGTCCATGTAAATATTTACTCATTTATCTCATGCCAAGTTGCTGTTTGAGCTGAATGTGTGGGACCTAATACATTTGCTTCAATAATATCTGTTACCATTGCATATCCTATACATAACTCTCCAGTCTCATTTTGCCTATGACAGCTACTATCTGTATAAAAGGTCTGATGTACATCTAGTGGGGTTTGTCTTCAATATCAGGTGTGGCTATAAAAGTTTGGTATAAGAATTTCAATTCACTTTTGCATGTCCATGCACTATCGGTAGAAAAGTTGCTTGAT
Organism: Mixophyes fleayi; assembly: GCF_038048845.1. Classification (NCBI taxonomy): domain Eukaryota; kingdom Metazoa; phylum Chordata; class Amphibia; order Anura; family Limnodynastidae; genus Mixophyes; species Mixophyes fleayi. Next base: position 208,899,971 of record NC_134402.1, on the reverse strand, counting down.
TTAGAGTAGTACATCGATGAATGGTGAGGTGTGGAGGGGCCATTAATGCTAGCTCTCATCTCATAAAACGAGCTGTAGAGAAATGACACGTCTGTGTGAAATTCATCAAAGCTGAAACAGCATGCGGAACATAGAGGGTTAAATCATGACTTACAACTAGATCCTCTGTTCTATCTACCAACAGGGCAGCAGCTGCCACTGCATGCAAGCAAGGTGGAATGATTGTGCAACTGTGTCTAATTAAGTACTGTAATAGCCAAGAGGCCTCTGATGGTTGCCATTTAATTGTGTTAGGACTTCTGCTGCACAGCTATACAATTCAGTGCAATTTAAAGAGAATGGCTTAGAAAAGTATGGGATACCTATAGCAGGAGCCTGCACCAAAGCACCCATGAATGAAAAGCATTTATTGTATCCTCTGTATGGTTGTCCAAATCTGGAAGATTGGAACCAATGAGGGTGTGCACTGCTATTGTCAATAGTAATTGGCAAGGCCACAGCCAAAATAATTTTCAATCTTTTCAGTGGCAGATGTCTCAGTCTATGGGTCAGACAATGGCCCAAATACTTATCCTGAGTCTGGCAAGGTTGCAACTTATCTTTGGATGCTTGTGTCCAGTGTGATACAGGAATGATAACATCAAACTGGAATCTGCAAAATATTACTGTAACAAAGCAGAACACTACAGTATGTCAGTAACATATTGCATTAGTACAAAACCACATTGTGGCATACAAGCTTCAAATCAATCAATCATGCATTGCTTAGAGAAGATGCTTGTTCTACTAATGAACCCTTGCAGAAGCCTAGTCCATGTTTATTACACCCATGTTACGAGCTGCGGCGGCTCCAGGCACCGCCGCAACTCATTTCCTGTACAGGCATGGCGTCCCGACCATCGCCATGATGACCGTGACGGCACTTCCGCATGGTCCCGGCCGTTGCTCTCAGCCCTCAGCGCTGCGTCCCGGCATCTGGGGCAGCCGGGCGCACACTAAGTGTAGTTTATAACCCAGCTGGGCTGATTATCTCCTGCTGTGCAGGACATTTTTCATTGGCCCCTATCTGTATATAAGGCAGGAAGGGACAAGCCCTCCCCGCCGGTTATAGTTCCTGCTTCAGTGCATACTACCCTGCTGTGTCATTGCTTCCTGTTTGCCATTGAACCTGATTATTGTTGCCGACCCTTTGTCTGAATACTGAGCTTGATTGATTGCTTGTAACCCTTGACCTATTGCCTGATTCTGATACTCCTTGTTGCCTGTGACCCTGAACCTCTGCACGGATACTGATGCTGCCGTATTGCTTGTGACATGTTTTACCTCTGGCCTGGACCTAGCCGCTACCATTTACTGGCGACCCTCAAAACCTCTGCCGGTATCTTCACTCCACTTCTACGTGTGCACCAGCGCTACGTTCTCAGGCCATCAGCTCCTGCTACTAGAGTACAAGACATGGGGGCATCAGAGTACCTGTGAGTGCACCTAGCTCTACGGGAAAATCGGTTCCTATAGGTGAAGACCTCTGAAGCGGTTCTAGGAACTGATACCTGGGGCGTGAGCCTTAACATTATAACCGGCCTAAAATATACACTAGCAGTGAGTGAAATGTCTTGTATTCTGTCCTATGGAACCAAGTCCGGCGCAAGTTTTGGCAGGACAAATCCAGACCTTGTCCCAAATGGTCCAAGAGTTGTCTCAGCGGCAGACTGCCCAAGAACAGGCGTCAAGAGCTTCGCAAGCCGCTCAGCCTTCTGTGGTAGAGCCAAAGATGAATTTACCGGATCGCTTTTCGGGAGACCGCAGACTCTTACGCAACTTCCGTGAAAGCTGCAAAATTTATTTCAAATTGAGACCACTCTCGTGTGGATCACCACAACAAAGAGTGGGGATAGTTATTTTTCTGTTACAAGGAGATCCTCAATCTTGGACTTTCAGCTTGGATTCAATAGTCCTCAATTACAATCTGTGGACGCAATCTTTTCAGCCCTTGGTTTGATTTATGAGGACCCGGACCGAGTGGCATCTGCAGAAGCACAGCTGTGATCTTTAATACAAGGACGTTGGGCCTCGGTTTGAGAATGGAATGACCCAGCTCTCCGTAGCCAGTTCCCATTGGGGATCTCTGAACAATTAAAGATTCCCTTGTCCAGTAACCTCATGCAGCTAGCTATTCAGATGGACAGAAGATACAGGAAAAGGAAAGCTGAGAAGGAAAATCCTTCAACCTATTCTCCTATGCCTTCCCAAACTTCATTCGTTGACCAGGTCGAGCCAATGCAGCTGGGAGCATAACAGCTGTCGTCTGAGGAATGTACCCGAAGACGTAATTTGGGCCTCTGCTTATACTGTGGAGAGAAGGGCCACTTGCTTCGTACTTGCCCTGTCAAACCGGGAAAAGACCAGGCCAAGTGAACAAGGAGAGTGTACACTTGGGCCTACAAGTAATCTCTCCAAAATATTCCCTGCTTGTACCTGCTCAGCTCACGTATAATGGACGAGATATCTCTGTTCCTGCATTTTTGGACAGTGGAGCTGCTGGAAACTTTTTAGACTTGGCCTTCGCCCGGTCCCTGGGTTTCTCAGCCGTTCCTCTTGAATCCGTCATCGTTGTACATGGCTTGGATGGGAATCGCCTGGATAAGGGTGAAATTCATCATCGCTCACCTCCTCTGCAGCTAAAGTTGGGTGCCCTTCACTCCGAGGAAAATCTCTCTATATCTCATTCACTGTCCTTCGGTTCCTTTGATTTTGGGCCATCCATGGCTTGCTCTTCACAATCCTTGTATCGACTGGACTAAGGGTGAGATAACCAAGTGGGGTTCTCTGTGCTCTTCCTCATGCTTGTCCCTACCACACAGGGTTACTCATATCTGCGATGGAAAAACAAAGAGGATGGGGTGCGCTATCTATGGATGTATAGAGCAGCCAAAAAACGTACCTGCAAATGTATGGGAGGGAATCCCTACCCTCCAAGGGGGGGACTGGTAATATATGTATAACAGGTTCAAGGCGCTAGTAAGTATGACATATGTAGCAGAGTAAAGATAATGACATTTATTGAACCATGGTATGCACAGAGTACTTCTCGGCCGGAAAAGAGAGATAAACTGGCATAGGTACTGTCATACACAGTGTATATTAAACATATTGTCGAAGTCGTATAATTGGATGAACGAAAGTATATTGGTTAATATTGTTTTGCCGTGCAATTGCGATCCGTACGCCACGTAACACAGATCCGTCCGCCACGTAACACGTGGCATGGTGCGATCGCACGGTAAAATACGCACGCACACACTCGCATTACAACATTTAGTTATTTATATAATTTATATTCATATTGGTTCCGTTACACTGTAATTTATGAGCAGATAGTATTTGGTTTATTATTAGTCTATATATATATATATATAATGGTTATATGTACACTTCAGTGATATTCAAGGTTCAGGTTATAGGAAAGGTATCATGCCTAGTATCATATTAAAACCCTAATCATCAGCAGCTGTCCGGTTCCATCGCCGAAGAGATCGCATATTGCATACTCTAGTTATTGATGTTAGGGAATAAACCTTTGTATGATGCTGGCTATGAAATGCTAATTGTAACTGGAGCATTGGCGGGAAGAAAGGAGCTTATCCGCTGGAGAGATGACCCCCACCTTTGGAATCCTTAGATTGAATCAGCCTATGACCTGTTTAGCCTGGACCCATCTGATGTCTGGACCTATAGAAGCAAGCCACATCATTTGCATTGTTCTCTGTAACACTGAATGTGTATATATGATCATAGCTGTGCACCCAGTACTCAGTCTTCACGGATAACAGTATTCTAACAGATATACTGTCCACTGGGTCCCGTGGGTGCACATGCGATAAGAGCGCGGTATGTATGTATCTTTTGGTATTGGCTGTAATGTACTGTATAATAATATAATAATGTATTGAATTGTTGACTATTTACATCTGCTAAAATAAATCACTTTGTGCGTTAGAAACACAATACAATCGCCTATGCACTGCTTATTTGAAAACGATAGAATTACTTTAATAATTTGGGGGCTCGGAGGTGAGTTACGTTATCGGCAGGTATGCAACACTTACGATATTCGGTTCCTCAACAAAGGGTGGGTTCACGGACGCGTCTCATACGGGAAAAAAACGCAATGTGTTTAAGACCTGTGGTTCACTTTGTGTTGCGAAACCGAATGTCCGTTGTTGCATAGACTGAAGGAACGCTAATTTGAATCTAGGGACAAGAAAGAAAAATGTTTCTTTTTATTGTCGTTTTGCGTTTTAAAGGGTATTGCATTGCATAGAGTATGTGTATTTCCTGCATTGAGTATGTGTCACGATTTGCCTGGCAGCTCCTAACCTGGACTATCAGACTTTACTATTTTGTGTTCATTTTGTGTCTTAGCAGCAGTACCTCTGCTCACCAGAGGTGCTGCTATTGTGCCTGTTGTGCTCCTAGTACCTTAGGAGTTAACACTGTTCACTAATTATTCCATGCACCTGAGTGTGTTCTCATTTCCCTTTATATACCTGTCACTCCCAACACACATAGCTGGTTATTGATGTCATATTCTGTGGTTACACCCTGTGATTCTTCCTCCTGCATTGTTCCTGTGATTCTACTGCATTAGGATCTCATCATTCATTCTGCTGATCTGTTTCATATGTGAACCTGGAACTTACCTGTGCATTTCCCTGTATATGCTGCCTGGAATCTTCCCTCACCTTCCATTTACCTGCAACTGCTGAACATCTGGTATTTCTGCAAACTTATGATTTCATCACCTGTTTATTTTTGCCAGCAATAAACATTGTTTATTTCTTTACCTATTCATGGCTCTTTAGCTGTATTTCTACGTTGTATCGTGACAGTATGTGTACTTCCGGTAATATTGCCACGTGGTTAAACAATCGTTTTGATAGTTGTTATACATGCATAGTATAATCAGTTGTTACCTCTGGAACATTATTACTATTTTTGGGAACTTTTTCATTTTCTGCGCAGAAAAGGTGTATGTTGTGTGATTTGTTGACTTTAAATACACTAAGGTTTGATCTATTGTTGAATAGAGTGTCAGTTGCTGTCTGACGAGGCAGGTGCCTAACTGGTGTACGGTATACAAGGCAGGTATACTGGGGACGGAAACTAAGCGAGTTTTTCGCGACATGCACCTAAGGGTAATCGCATTGCTTACTGATAAGCTTTAAGCGTTGCGATTGCACCGCACGGCAAGGAAAGCCGTGATTGCGACTTGGGGGTAACGGGGAGGAATTACGTTGGTAAGGCTGGTAATTGACTTTACCGGATGCTGCCAGGCGTAATAAACTAAACAGATTTTGTTGGAGAGTCAGGGGTAATCAAGGAGCTGATAACCCTTTAGTCCACATTGATATTTCTTTATTAGGAGTCCTCGTTCAATACGAAAGGAAGCGAGTGGACGCGGCTTTTAGCAAATACGTTCATGGGCCAGTAAAATATCTCTATTGGTAGATTGCGGGTAGCAGAGTGTTGAAATTAGTGGCAGGATATTGTGATATTTCTGGAACCCTATTTTTGTGGCAGGATATTGTGATATTACTGGGACCCTATTGTTCAACATGGGTGCTAAGCAGACGCTAGAGATGGCCAATGTACTGCCTAAAGAAGGCCTTAGGGATTCAGCAAAGTTTTGTATGTGTAATAAATATGGTACATACGCAATGGCTTATTGCGACACAGGGGTCGAGATGACCAAAGAGTGTGTTAGGCCTTTCCCAACAATAGGGAGTTTTAATGCAGAGGTACTAAATAACGTAAAAGATAAAGTATGGTTGATTAAGTCAATGGAAGTTAGAAATAAACATGATGATTGTTTAAAGTCGTGGTAAATGGAAGGTAACACGTGGCAGAGCAGCATATGCACAGCGGAAGTAAGTGTGGCGAAAAGTGCGTGCACAGCGGAAATCAGCGTACCGGAAATGAGCGTTCTGGAAGTGTGCATTGCAAAGCGTGGAGAACTGAGCGCAAGCACGCCCCTGACAAATTCGGTCGGGGCGGAAAGTACAGCCAATACCAAAAATGTGAAAACTGTAACTAGTAACTTGTATGTTGTTTTAAGTAATGTTAAGAGTAATGTTTCAGAAGAAAGAAATGTACCCACCGTCATTTTGGCCATTGCTCATGCTGGTAATATGAAGGGGGCACCACACGGACAAGGAAAAGGAACAATCCCACCAGCAGGGGCAGCGGCTGAAAGTGGTGAGAATAATGTAAAGGTTATCACAGGGGGAGACATCCATTGTACTGCAGCAGCAATTTCAGCAACTAGTTCAGAACATAGTGATTTGGTAGACATCCTGTCTGCACAACAGCAGTTCCCAATGGGAAAGCGGACAGAGATGGTGACGTTCCCTTAAAACATGTAGCAAAGCATGATCCATGGACAAGGTCTGAAATATTTTCAATTTTGTCTGATTTCCCTGATCCTAGGAAAGATTTGACCAAATGTCAGAAGTTCATTAGATATTATGGTAATGTGTACGAGCCAACTAATAACGATTGGCGAGTAATGTTGAAGGCCTGTCTTCCTCTCAATACTGATATACAAAGGTTCATTAAGGATTGTATGTTGGAGGAGGATAAATCCTTAACCGAGGAGGATAATCAGGACAATATTAGACGTATAATCACACAATTGGCTATATATTTTCCAGTGATAGTGGACTGGAGTAAAATTTTTACTATCAAACAAAAGGACAGTGAAAATGCAACAGACTATTTTTGCAGGGCTCTAATAGCAATGGCCAAATATACTGGGGTATCAGACATAAAGGATAATGTACACTACAGTGAGGTTGCTGTTAAAGTTCTAATGGATGGCTTCAGGGAAAACTTGAAAAGAAGGGTACAAACTTCATTACCATACTGGAGAGGAAGAACTGTAAGTGTTCTCAGAGAGTCAGTTATAGGACATGATAAAAATATATGTAAAGAGGAAAAAGCACTAAGTGATAGGGTAATGATGGTAAGTATCCCAACACTAGAGGGATGGCACACACAACCACAGCATAATAACACCTGGTTTAAGGAAAAGAAACAACATGAGTTGAGGAAGTGTTTAAGATGCGCTAAAACGGGACACCAAGCAAAAGACTGTACAATGACAAGAGCGGAAGCAAAGAGACTTGGCCCATCTAAGGGGGAATCACACAGACACCCACATAGACAGCGCACACAAGTCTCAGAGGCTTCTCAACAGTTGCCTGTACACCTCATAACAGCCAATGCCTTGAGGGAGAACTATAGCCAACCCTAGAGTTCAGGTCAGACCTGTAGACCTACAACCAGGTGGGGTTTAATCTGTGGTAAGTATCAGTGTGCAGGTTTAGAAAGAAAAACTGATTTAGGTTGTCACATGCTTGCTTTCCTAATCGCTGGCCGAGAGAAAAGAATGGAAATGTTTGTTTTGTTGCTGCTTTAAGATAACTATCTTGTTTTCCTCTCACAGATAAAGGGTACGCAGAAAAAATATAGACTCAGTGTTTAAAAAGGTGAGGTAGAGAAATAGAAAGATTACTCTTGAAAGACTAATTAACAATGGATCATTGGAACACTCTTTGTTTCAGGCTGCAGTGACTCATGATAATTTGTTTGGCCGAGAATCATTATCCAAAAATGAAGTATGTACATACTTTTCTCCAAAAATATCATTTTATGTATCTCAGATGAGTCATTAAGAGTTAACTTTTATATTTCTCTGCCATAAGTTAGAAAGTCCGTTGAAAAGGTATGTAGTCAATGTGATACCGAGTTCTTAATGAACAAATGACGGACGGCACTGGATTGCACGGTTGGTTTAAGACCCCCTAGTCAAGTATGGGGAGGGGTCATAGTTTAGCAAATAGCTAAGGGGATTAGTGGAATGAATACAGCCATTTTCCCCATAGAGTCCAATCCAGCTGTCATTTGTGCTGTAAAATCTCCCTTTCTGCATGTATGTTTGTTTTCAAACCTTTGTATTCAAATCTTTGTATTCCTATTATTCATTGCTTTCTTATTTCTCAATTTTTTACATCTATGCTAGTACCTCTCTATCTTTCTTTCTCTCTCTCTCTCTCTCTCTCTCTCTCTCTCTCTCTCTCTCTCTCTCCCTCTCTCTTTCTCTCTCCCTCTCTCTCTCTCTCCCTGCTCTGGTAGAGATAAAAAACAGACACAGTCTCATCAATGGGGCTAAGACATATTTTTATTTTTTACATAAGACAAGGTCAGGGATACACACACTAGATTGACATGAGTCACAGAAACAGTCAGGGGTTTTGTTTTCATGCGTATAGAAAGGTTGTGGAAATACGATTCATGTTTTATAGGTTGCATATCTGTTTTGTTTTTTTGTTTTTATGATTCGTGCCTCCTGTACAAAAATGTGCCTTTATATGGATGCACAAAGGGTGGATAGGAGATTGCTGAAGGTTAGGCATACAGATATGCATCTCTGTATAGAACATTGGAGTAGGATTTTTACCACAAGATACGACATAATGTGAAACCCTAGAAAATGTAGAATTTTCATGTTTTATATTTTTTTCACTGTTAGACAGACATGTGCTGGATACTGTTATATTTGAAGAAAGTGTTATAGAAATAGACCGCTTTGCCTTTCCCACTTAGTCAAGTAGCTGAATGTGAGGCACTGAGAATGGCATGTGAGATGGCAGAGGGAAAATCGATTGATATACATTGGTCTTCAGCAATTTTCTAGTCTAGGGGGCGATGTTGAGTTGACTGAAAAATCGTTTTATAGCAATACCAGCACATGATTAGGACACTACATAGAGGACTTTATACAGTGACACAGTTACCAACTGAAGTAGCTGCTAGTAAAGTCCACACTTACACACACGACCATACATGGCTGTCACACCAGGGCGAACACAGCTGTCAAATAGACAGCAGGGTTTTATGCGACAGCTAACAAATCTATGTTTTGTTTTGTTTTTCGTTGTATTGTTTTAGTTTTAAAATGTGAACAAACACACACACACACACACACACACACACACACACACACACACACACACACATTCACGCATACACATATTGGTTAATATATGAAGATTTGTGTTACCTGAAGAATTAACTATCTGGAAGGTGAAGAGATGTGGTGAGGAGTCTGGCAAACCCTGGAGAGATGGACAAGGTAGACCAGTAGCTCCCAGAGTGTATCACCCAGACCCAGAGGAGGCAGCAAATGGTCTGGCTCAGCTGGGTACAGAAGGTATGTGCAAGCTGGTAAGAGTATATTGGGGTGCACCAGACATTTCGTCTCAAGCTAGTAGGACGGCAACGTCCTATCTTGATTAAGAGAATGTCAGGAAAATGATACCAATAGAGCCATCCCATATCCCTCCTGCAGATGGGTTTTCCTCCAGGTAAAACAAATACACGTCATCCAATTACCACCATGCAGGATCCTCAAGTATACACTGGTGTACCAATGAAATATATCTGGGTAAAGGTGTATTGAAATGTGCCTAATGTATTACTGTGTCTTAATCAAAGCTTTTGTTATTCAATGTGATAGTCCTAGAGTTATAATAGATGATAGGGGTATTCATGTTATTATTAATAGATGTATAATGTATGAGTAGTGGTAACAAATCACATACTTTCAATTAGCCATAAACCAGTGTGAACATAAAGTAGTGGTACTAGGTAGAACGAATTGAATAGAATAAGAGTTGGAACTTGATTGAAGTGACTGACAGCTTCAGGCCACTAGTCCTTCCCCGCTACCAAAAGGTCACTCCTGGGCAGCCTCCTAACCTGTCAGTTTTTGAAATGTTCTTGACCCCTCGTGAGATGAGATTGTAACTGGGAGGCTAGGTTAGACCTTGAGAGAAGGTAAATAGTGAGACAAGAACCAAGAACGTCCAAAACACTGTTTCCTGAAAGGTCACACTAACTGTCAGGATGTTGAATCGGGAGAGTAAGTTGTGGAGCAGTAATTTCTTAGGCTCAGGTTATTTGACAGACAGGTACCAGGTGTAGGCTACCAGCATCACGGCTTCAAGGGTAGCAGGGTGCCCATTCCACCCACTGCAGAGGGGCCAACACTCAGAGAAGGGTCCAAGGGCACTCATGAGTATGTTCTGGAAGGCCTCTAATGCAGTTTGTAGCACCTGAGCCAAAGGCTAAGACAGTTGTCCAGCATGAAGGTGTAGTTTTTCCTGTTTTGTGTTCTCTCATTTCATTCTCTTCTCAGGACGGTCAATTCTTCTAATTATTAGCAGGTGACAGAGGCTGGTTCAGGTAATGATGTTGAGGAATTGGGGATGAAGGAGAAGTTAGTAGCATAATCGGTCCAGCCAATTACTCTATTCAATTCAGAGGTAAAGGAAAATTTGGAAACCCTGGAGCTTGGAGAAAGTGCGAGGGGCTCGTGTCTGAGTAGCATTACGTCCGTAAGTACGATAACCCCATAGTTAAAAAAAAAGAGATACACCCAGCAATGCCAGTCCAGTAATATTCGGACTTGAGCAGGCATCCTTGAGAATGATTATCATTCTTGGGAGGGTAAGGTTTTAGACCAAACAAAGTGCTGGGCATGCTCTCACATACCTCAGTGATTATATCAAGTAAGACTAGTTCTCTTCCCACTAAATATTCTTGAGGTACCCGAACTATGGGTGGGAGGTCACTAGGGGAAAAAGTACGACACCTAGGTCCCTTAGTCTGAAGTCTCCCAATGCTTTGCAAGCCAATCACTGTTAAATCTGAGTATTGGGAGACTGAGAAGAACGAATAGACAATAGCCCGCCCACAAGTGTTGATGAAAAGAACTGATGATATTATTAGAAGTGTGTATATTAACGCAAGCTGAAGGAGATTGTATATAACATTATTGATAGACATAGGATGATGCTATTGATGAACATGAAGTGTTTAAATGTATTCTGAGCTTAAAGACATGCGTTGGACAGAAGAACCTGTTAAACTTGAAGAACTGTAGTAGAGTATTCTGTATAGCTGATACATGTTCTATTGTACCTTGTACCTTTCCAAATAATGTATTACGTGTTTTATTGCACCCTTGAAGGGCATACAAAAGGTTATCTCCAAGCTCCAGAAATGTACGGTCTATAGTAAAAAGAAGAAATCGTTTAGAGGATTAAGACTCTCTCTTATGATAACTTGTTTAGATCTACAAACAGCGTAGTCATACCCCAAGGGGGATTTGCATTACATAGCAATGAAAAGTGGTACTGAGATCCTGCATATAACATCTTTAAGGTGATAGTTTATTATACTATCAAAGGGTGTTTTGTGGAAGTCGTATAATTGGATGAACGAAAGTATATTGGTTAATATTGTTTTGCCGTGCAATTGCGATCCGTACGCCACGTAACACAGATCCGTCCGCCACGTAACACGTGGCATGGTGCGATTGCACGGTAAAATACGCATGCACACACTCGCATTACAACATTTAGTTATTTATATAATTTATATTTATATTGATTCCGTTACACTGTAATTTATGAGCAGATAGTATTTGGTTTATTATTAGTCTATATATATATATAATGGTTATATGTACACTTCAGTGATATTCAAGGTTCAGGTTATAGGAAAGGTATCATGCCTAGTATCATATTAAAACCCTAATCATCAGCAGCTGTCCGGTTCCATCGCCGAAGAGATCGCATATTGCATACTCTAGTTATTGATGTTAGGGAATAAACCTTTGTATGATGCTGGCTATGAAATGCTAATTGTAACTGGAGCATTGGCGGGAAGAAAGGAGCTCATCCCCTGGAGAGACGACCCCCACCTTTGGATTCCATAGATTGAATCAGCCTATGACCTGTTTAGCCTGGACCCATCTGATGTCTGGACCTATAGAAGCAAGCCACGTCATTTGCATTGTTCTCTGTAACACTGAATGTGTATATATGATCATAGCTGTGCACCCAGTCCTCAGTCTTCACGGATCACAGTATTCTAACAGATATACTGTCCACTGGGTCCCGTGGGTGCGCAGCGAGCGCATGCGATAAGAGCGCGGTATGTATGTATCTTTTGGTATTGGCTGTAATGTACTATATCATAATATAATAATGTATTGAATTGTTGACTATTTACATCTGCTAAAATAAATCACTTTGTGCGTTAGAAACACAATACAATCGCCTATGCAATGCTTATTTGAAAACTATATAATTACTTTAATAATATAAGCAACAGCTAGAGCCGAGAGGTGCAGGATGAATATGTCAGTCCGTACACATCGGTATATCGCTGAGTAGAAAAATTTGTGCACGGTGAAAAGATGGCTCACCAATATACCCAAAGGTCAGTTCACTCGCATCAGACGGAACTGTTCCAATGTGGCGCTGTATGAAGACCAATCTGAAATTTTGAAAGAGAGATTCCTTGAACGGAGTTATGATAGGGACACTGTCAACATGGCATTTGAAGAAGTAAAAGGGTTAGATAGGGAGACTCTCCTCCAACCCAAAACCGCCATCACAAATGCAAACGATTCACTACCACCTGCCCTTATCACTATATATAGTTCCAATCATAGGGAACTTGAAAAGATTGTACGGAGACACTGGCACATACTGCAGATGGATGACCAACTGAAGGGCATCCTTCCAGATAACCCTAAGATCATCTATAGAAAATCTGACTCTCTTAATACAAAGTTAGTAAAATACTGTATCCCCACAACAAACGGAGAACAGAAACAAAGCTGGCTCAAAGAGAACAGCGGGGGCTTCTATTTCTGCAACAGATGTCAGGCTTGTACCACGACCAATCACAAGGGACTGAAACCTACCACCACTTTCAGATCCAACACTACAGGGGAGTAGTACAAAATTCAAACAAAAATTACTTGTGACACTATGGGTGTGGTCTACCTACTGGAGTGCCCTTGTGGCCTCCAGTATGTTGGACGCATTATTCGGAAATTACATACACGCATCTCTGAACATTTACGGAATATTAGAAATAAGTCAGAGAATCACAATGTATCTGCTCATTTCCTCCAACACCATAATCATGACCATACCACCCTCCAGTATATAGGGATTTGCATGGTCACAAAACCTTGGAGAGGTGGTGATTATATATCACTCATTTCAAAAGAAGAAGCCAGGTGGATTTTCAATCTTAAAACCCTGACTCCGAAGGGACTCAATATAGATTTCGATCTGGGATACTTTTTGAATTCATAAGATCCCTATCTTATCTATTGTTCCCACTCTGCCATCTATAACCCCCATTACTGGGATTAGTCTGCACAACCCCCTTTTTTGTATATCTTACCAGGACTCATTGTCTAAATATCTCTCTCTATACATTATTCTCAAAACATGTCATGTTTACTTTGTTTATGAATGTATTAACCACTACATCCCGCTATGATTACACCCATGATTATATATAAAATATTGCTTTATTTCTGCTATATCAAGTCACTCTGAGACTCTATTCATCCACTTTCTCCCATGGGTCTATGAAACCATCCGTTTTTTTATTGGAAAGAAAGTGTACATATATCTAACATCTAGTAAACAGTGGTATTCATGGCACCCGATAGGATAATCATAACGATTATGTCTGTGTGTTGAGATGTACTATATTCATATTTATTTTGATTACCACCATGCAAGTTACAGACTGCCATTCATTGTTTTACTTGTTTCATGTTCCATTATTACCAGCTGAGCCTCCGGACAATTAAGTGAAACTTTCGCCTCCTAATTAAAAACATCCGGGCTCTATAAAAACTGGAAGGAAGACCAGTTTCATTACAACAATCCCTGAGGAAGCTCATTGGTTTTTTGACCACGAGCGAAACGCGTTGGGTAAGTATTATTATTCTACTGATTTCAGCACTGACAAGATCAGAAACCCACGTCTAGCATGCTAGATTATCATCTTCAAACAAACTGACCAGACATCCGCTGTTTGCAAGGATTACTGAGAGTGTGCATACGCCACCCCCAACACACACAAGCTGCGGTTTTGCGATCTGTACCATCACAAGGCTAAGAGGCTAGAGACGCTGCCGCACTACAGGAGGAACCTCGCTCCGTTGATAACTTCTACAGCCGGTCGCAGTTATGTAAGTCACTTTTGGTCTATTTGTAGACTCTTTGGAACATTTGCTTTACAACGGGCTACACCTTGTCCTTTATTGCAACACGGCTTTTGGGCTCTTTTGTTTTTTCAGCGAGCCCGCCGGCGTGCCAGGACTTTTATGGGACATTATGGTTTTTGTCAATAGAGCTCAATGACACTTGCTCCTCATCTGTTCTCTGGACATTGATATTTTACAATACTATATATTTTTGGTTTTTATTTCTGCACCTTGCACGAACTTTTCTACTCAGCGATATACCGATGTGTACGGACTGACATATTCATCCTGCACCTCTCGGCTCTAGCTGTTGTTTATATGTTTAATATACACCGTGTATGACAGTACCTATGCCAGTTTATCTCTCTTTTCCGGCCAGGAAGTACCCTGTGCATACCATGGTTCAATAAATGTCATTATCTTTACTCTAACACATATGTCATACTTACTAGCGTCTTGAACCTGTTATACATATATTACTTATATCTGCCCTGAGCAGTTACCCTTTCCCTACTGTGAACTCCATGACATTTTTTCAAAGAAAGAAGCAGATATTCTTCCTCCTCACTGATAGTACGACTGTGCTATTGACCTTATCCCATGTTCTAGGTTGCCCAAGGGAAGATTATATGCTTTGTCTATTCCAGAAACCCAAGCCATGAAATTGTATGTAAAGAAGTGTCGAAGTCAGCAAATTGGATAAAGTCATTTCAATTAAAATCGAGCAAACTTGGTTGTCTTTGTCTGAAAAGATGTGTACGGTACGCTATGGCGTACAAGGGCACGATACGGCATGGAAGGGCGTACGCAGCTACTACATGTGGCAGCAACAGTATTTGGTCTTTTACCATACATTCGCACAAACACGCATACTTGTAAAATAGTACACATTAATGGTAGTTGCAACACATAGTCAGTTATGTCGAAATATAGTAATATTTATGTGTTATAATATGAGTTATATGCACATTAGTGAAATATATGGAACAGGTTGAAGGAATCATATCATATGTGGTATCATAATAAACCTCTTAACATTTCCTACTGTTTGGTTCACTCTGCGAAGGAATCGCAGAGTGCATACACAAGTTATGAATGATAGGGAATTATGAACTACTTAAGACTAAGGAATCTTGGCGGGAAGAGCAGAGCATACCCCCTGGAGAGATGACCCCCTCCTTTGGATTCCTTAGGATGAACTAGCCAATGATTGACAACCCCTTGGACCTTCCTGAGACCTGGACCAATAGAAGCAAGCTATACCATATTCATTGTATTACTGTATTTCTGTGTGCATATAAGCAGCAGCTTCACATCTAGTGTTCAGACATCTTGTCCCCAGACTTCAGGATTGAATGACTGCACACTGGATCCAGAGCGCCTGCGATAAGTAACGGCTGTACTTATTATTATTTCGCTAGAATTATTCTGCTACTTTTTGAGAATAAATATTTGTGCTTTGGAAACACAAATCGAGGTTCGACAATCGTTATTGGTTAGCGACAATACGCACTTAACAGAAGAACCTGCAAAATTACTTTATTCGGCCTTCCAAGTCACCTGCCGGAGCAGGTTTATTCTTTGTGGCTAAAAAAGATGGCAGGCTTAGGCCTTGTATTGACTACCGAGGGTTAAATAAAATAACCATTAAAAATACTTATCCCTTGCCACTTATCTCAGTCATCTTCGACCAACTAAAAGGAGCTAAAATATATTATAAAATAGACCTTCGCAGAGCATACAATCTGATACGTATCCGAAGTGGCGACGAATGGATAACGGCCTTTAACACTCTAACAGACCACTATGAATACCTCGTCACGCCTTTCGGTTTCAGCAACGCTTCAGCTGTTTTCCAAGATTTGATTAACAATGTTCTTCAAGAATTCTTGGGCTCCTTTGTAGTAGTCTATTTGGATGACATATTGATTTATTCCCGTTCATTAAAGCAACACCGAGAACATGTACGCCAAGTACTCCTAAAACTCCGTCATCATTTGTATGCCACTTTAGAAAAGTGTGAATTCGAAGTCTCAAAGGTCACTTTTCTGGGATATGTCATTTCTCCTGAAGGCTTCGCTATGGACCCCACGAAAGTACAGGCTATTCTCGACTGGGTGCAAAACCTCTAATTTGAAGGCCATCCAAAGGTTCCTGGGATTCGCTAATTATTACAGGAAATTCATCAGTTCTTTTTCTATACTTATCGCTCCCATCACAGCTCTGACTCGCAATGGTGCTGATCCAAAGGTCTGGCCGCCCACTGCAGTTTCTGCCTTCGAAGCCTTGAACCGTGCTTTCGTGTCTGCCCCAGTTCTGAGACATCCTAATCCAGACCTTCCCTTTATTGTCGAAGTTGATGCTTCGGATGTAAGAGTTGGAGCCGTATTATCTCAGAAAGATCTTAAAGACCACCACCTTCATCCCTGTGCTTATTTGTCCTGAAAATTCTCTTCGCTAAAGAACATTATGACGTGGGCAATCGTGAATTACTGGCCATCAAATGGGCATTAGAAGAATGGCACCACTGGCTTGAAGGAGCAAAACATGTTATCAATATATATACGGACCATAAGAACTTTTCCTATATCGAGCCTCTTCTTCTCCCGTTTCCATTTCATCATTACCTTCCGGCCTGGCTCAAAGAACCTTAGGGCGGATGCCCTGTCTCATAGATTCATTTCTTCTCAAACTCCAGTTTCTGAGCCCTGTTCCATTATTTCAGCTTCTTCTATTTTGATTGCCTTCACACAGGAGCTGGATAAAACCCTTCAACAATGTCAACCACAGGCACCTCTTGAAACTCCAGTGGACAAACTTTTCGTGCCTGTACATCTTAGGACGTCGGTCCTCTCAGAGTGTCATGACAACAAGGCTACTCGACATCCCGGTATTGCCAAGACCATCGAAATTGTGTCTCATGCTGTCTGGTGGCTGTCATTATCTGCGGATGTAAGAGAGTATGTATCATCCTGTGACCTGTGCTCCAAGAACAAGGTTTCTCGAAGTTCCCCCTCTGGGTTATTACTGCCGTTACCTGTCCGGGTCAAACCTTGGACCCACGTGTCCATGGACTTCATCATCGATTTACCTCCATCTTCCGGGTGCAACACCATCTGGGTAACCGTGGATCGGTTCAGTAAAATGGCCCATTTTATCCCTTTGACCAAGTTACCTTCAGCACGCTCTTTGGACACCTTGTTCGTCAAACATGTATTTCGTTATTATGGTCTACCAGAAGATATAGTGTTCACAATTCATCGCAGTGTTCTGGAAGTCCTTCTGCTCCCTCCTAGGCATCAGTCTCAGTCTATCATCTGCCTACCACCCGCAGTCAAACGGACAGATCGAAAGGGTGAATCAATCCTTGGAGCAATATCTTCGATTGTATATATCCAAGCATAATGATGACTGGGCTGACCTCCTTCCCTGGGCCGAATTTGCGTACAACAATGCATGCCACACTTCTTCCCGGTACTCTCCCTTTTATTGCAACCTGGGGTACCATCCCAGAGTCAACTCATTATCCTCTCTGTCCACTGATAGACCAACTGAAACCAGGGCCACGGCCACCTGGCTTAGGAAGATCTGGAAATCTGGAAAATCAGTGCATCAGTCTTTACTCTGAGCTTCCTTTCGGTCTAAGGTCTTTGCCGATCTACATCGTTCCACTTGTTCCTTCAAGGTAGGAGATTCAGAGTGGCTCTCTACTCGGAATATAAGACTCCATCAGCCTTGCAAGAAATTAGGACCTAAATTTATTGGTCCATTTACATCCTAAAGCAAGTTCAAACTGAAGCTTTCTGAATCTCTAAAAATTCCCAGTACGTTCCACTGCTCTTTGTTGAAACCTGCCCGGTCTTCCAGGAGATTCAAACCTCATCAGTCCTCTAGACCTCAGCCAGTTTCAGTGGATGGACATCAAAAATTTGTAGTCGAGAAGATCCTTGATTTAAAAAAGGTTCAGGGTCAGTTCCACTACTTAGTTCATTGGAAAGGGTATGGCCCTGAGGAACGGTCCTGGGTACCACAAAGAAATCTTCATTCAGACAAATTACTTGCTGATTTCTTTAAAAAGTTTCCCTGAAAGCCCGGGTGTCAGGGTTCCTTGACCCCTCCTCAAGGGGGGGGTACTGTTAAGAGCCGCTGGGGCTCCAGGTACCGCCGCAACTCACTTCCTGTACAGGCATAGCGTCCCGGCCGTCGCCATGATGACCGGGACGTCACTTCCGCATGGTCCCGGCTGTTGCCTAGGCAACCGTTGGGACGCTCTCAGCCCTCAGCGCCGCGACCAGGCATCTGGGGCAGCCGGCGCGTGCGCACACTGGGCTTGAGTCATTAAGGGACATATGTCCCTGTCCATCACGTACTGTACACAAAAGGGTTGTGCGCATGCTCGGTAGCCGAGCTTAACCACTTTCCCAAATGTGAAAACTGTACGGGTGCGAATGTAAAAGCCATTTGCGACGAGCCACGACTTTTGGGCGTGAACAGGGTGGTTCTGGGGCGTGGTGACGTAGTCAATTTCCAATGGGGGCATTCCAGACTAACCACGTCAAAGTCATACCCGTGCGAACGCAGGCGATCGCGTGTTTGGCGGCGTATTCTATGCACCTGCCAGGGGTCTAGTTTATCTCTCATTTCTGAACCGGTAGCACACACAAATTGGCCTCAGGAACGTATCATGACGTATGCTGACCCTCACCTGCATACTCTTAGCAAATTAACCACTGCTATAAAGCTCTGAATAGATCATGTGCCCTGTTCACTGCTGACTCATTTACTGGTATGTTTGCATGATATATTTTAAGATATTAGTACGGTTTCTTTGGTTGATTTATTTTCACATGTTATTGCTTTATTGTTTTATTTGTTTTTGACTTTTGTGTTATTTTGGGTGTTATACTTTGTTTCAGATAATTGTTACAGATAATAGTTTCCTTGTATTGGGCTGTTTATTACTTTATAAATTTTTTCTCTCTTTTGTTTACTTTCTTTTTTCTTTATTAGTTTGCCATTGACATTTGTTTGCAAGTGAACAGGATAACCCTGCTCCATTTTGAGGTAAGTAACATGGCACTAGGTCTGCAACCTGACATATCATAGAAGGAGATGGAATAACTTCTTATTCACCCTCTGACACATATGTTTTATTTATTTTTTTTAGCCCCATTATGAGTTTGGCCAACCCACTTGTTGGTGTAAGTATATTGTAAATGTTTCCTGTGCAAACAGGAGTAACATTTCCAAAACTATGAGGTAATTTGTTTTTTTTACATCCTTCTCTTTCAAATATAGCATTTCTTAGAAATGGCCGAGGCACATGTGGCAGCACAGGAGGGCAACCAGCGTCGCCGCCTCCGAAAACAGCAAATAGCACATCGTCGCCGACCCAGGGAGCGTGTGTTCAGGCCACGTGTCAGCATCTTTGGCATGTCTGATGCTGAGGTGGTGCGTCATTATCGGCTCCCACCTCGTGTCATCCTGGACACCCTGTGCATAGTGCAGATTGACCTGGAGCCAAAGCGCAACAGCCCAACAGCAATACCGCCATTGACCAAACTGTTGGCGGTATTGCACTTTTGCGCCACAGGGTCTTTTCAAACCACTGTGGGAGTCGTTTCAGGGTTGTCCCAGAAGTCCTTCAGTCGTGTGCTGAAGGTTGTTGTGGGGGCATTTGTGTCGCGGCTCAAGCAATTCATACATCTGCCACTCGATGAGCAGTCCCTGGTGCAAATAAAACGGCAGTTTTCCAATATAGCCGGTTTCCCGCACGTCATAGGGGCAGTCGATGCGACTCATGTAGCCTTGGTCCCCTCCGGTGGGAATGCTGCCAATTTTTTTAATCTATATACCATAAAAAGGAAGGAGGTGGGGGAATAGGATAGGGAGAGTGTGTATATAGGGCACTCTTTTTTTATTTTGAGGTATAGAATAGATTTCTGCTAAGAGTAATATCTTTATTAGAATAGAAGAAAATACAATTAGCGAAATAATAAAAACACTAGGTGAATGAACATAATTACCAAAGACACATGGTGTACATACTGTTAAGAAGTAGTAAAAATACTACTGGGCTGTCTCACTGTGTTCTATAAATAATGAGTTAGTTACAGAGTAGCAATATCACATAGACTTCATATGTGTGATATTCTCAATATACATTGATATGTTAGTCTCGCTCAGTCATAAATCAGATTTTCCTTGGTATATTGGTCTGCATAATGTATCTTTTCCTACCACTGTGTACATCCTCTCAAAGCCCTCATACTCACTCCTAGTGGTGAGTCTCAGTATTGTACTGGCGGCTAGTCATATAATTATTACAGTGTGATGACATAAATATTTACCACCACTCTCCTAACTCAGACATATATACATGGGTTAGACAATTCCTCCCAAATTAATTAAGGGCTTAGGATAGCCCATCCAATATAGTAAGGTATAGCGTTTTGGGTTTCACTCAGTGGTTTAATGTTAGGCACCCCCTAACAGATTATATCTATTTATCCTACAATTTATCTGCTTAGAAATGTACTCCGCTGTCTGTTAGGTGCCTATTAGTGTGAGTCACTTAATAATGTTGTTGCTTCTCTCAGACAAACTTAAATGGTATACAGCGTGACCCCGCTAGACTAATAGAGAAGAGTGCTATAGTGAGCTAAATGCATTATGTTTGTCTAGTATTGTCAAGTATAGCACTCAAATTTCACTCAGTATCTTAATGTGAGGCACCACCTAATAGAATCTGTCCATTTCTTATGCAGTTAGTCTGCTGTTAGATGTGCTCTGTTATCTATTTTAAGCCTGTTGTTAGCTGGGCTGGAGAGTCATTATAGCGTAAATCGCTTAATATTATTGCTGTCTCCCACAGACTATCTATAGTAATATGCGGCGTTACCCCGCTAATCTACTAAGGAGGAGTACTTTGGAAGGCTCAATACAACATATTTGATAAAATAGTAAACATCAGTGCGCTCAGCTAACGCCAGACTAATAGAGGAGAGTGCTATAGTGGGCTAAATGCATTATGTTTGTCTAGTATTGTCAAGTATAGCACTCAAATTTCACTCAGTATCTTAATGTGAGGCACCACCTAATAGAATCTGTCCATTTCTCATGCAGTTAGTCTGCTGTTAGATATGCTCTGTTATCAATTTTAAGCCTGTTGTCACCTGGGCTGGTGAGTCATTATAGCGTAAGTCGCTTAATATTATTGCTGTCTCTCACAGACTATCTATAGTAATATGCGGCGTTACCCCGCTGATCTACTAAGGAGGAGTACTTTGGAGGGCTCAATACAACATATTTGATAAAATAGTAAACATCAGTGAGCTCAGCTAATGCCGACGCGCATTTTGCTAAGAGCCTTATCAAGGCAACCCGATGTAGGGCAACGATAGGCTATTTAATCGTGTGACCACGCCCCTTAGTGACATAGCGTCTATTCCCAATTTAGGCTCCATCCACATTTAAGCCAATCAAACTGTTTCTTCCTATCCCGGGATCCAGCTAAAGAACGGGACTGTAATAATGAAACCTATTAACGTTACTAGAGTCTTAAACTATAATAACCAAGGGGTGAAAAACCTTACTAGATAACTATATAAATAAGTGATACTAGCAGTAATACTTATATGGGGGGATAGTGTGAAATAATCACTAAATACCCAGTGTATATATTGATTGGATACTTATTATTAAAAAAGGAATATAGTCTGTGATCCCCCTGTGTTGTTAACCTGTTATTATATTATGTGACACAACTTAGTGTCATTATGGTACTATACCCATTCTACTTTAGCTAAATGTAGCTGAATGTTGACCTTAATGGAAAATTGACCTTACTGCCTCAGTGTTTTATATAGAGTGGCCAAACACATGTATCCAATAGAATGGTCTGAGATGTCGATAACACGTCATAATCAATATATACTGGGTATTTAGTGATTACTTCACACTATCCCCCATATAAGTATTACTGCTAGTATCACTTATTTATACAGTTATCTAGTAAGGTTTTTCACCCCTTGGTTATTATAGTTTAAGACTCTAGTAATGTTAATAGGTTTCATTATTACAGTTTCACAATATAATGGTATTTAGAAATGAATACCTCATCCAGTATATACTCACGTAAGCCACGAGATTTTTTTCTTTAAGACTAATAATCGTTTCACCTGATCATATATAAATATTTTATTCACTTTAAATGCGTCACTTATAAGGCCTAGTGGTATATCCAGTAGGCTCCTCTTACACTGCGACACACGTTTATTTACTTCACAAGGTATCACACTGGTTTTAAATAGGGTTTATTTTAGTGATTTAGTTATTAGGACTTACCTGTTAGAGAGATGTAAGAAGTCCTTAACGCGCCAACTTCTATATTTACCTCATTGATTTAAGGTTTACAAATGTATATATTATTCTAAGAGATTAGGCCATTAATCTCAGAATGTTGTTATCGGTTACCATAGTTACTTGTTTATAATGAGGCCGGCACATAGGCCCGTTCTTTAGCTGGATCCCGGGATAGGAAGAAACAGTTTGATTGGCTTAAATGTGGATGGAGCCTAAATTGGGAATAGACGCTATGTCACGAAGGGGCGTGGTCACACGATTAAATAGCCTATCGTTGCCCTACATCGGGTTGCCTTGATAAAGCTCTTAGCAAAATGCGCGTCGGCATTAGCTGAGTTCACTGATGTTTACTATTTTATCAAATATGTTGTATTGAGCCCTCCAAAGTACTCCTCCTTAGTAGATCAGCGGGGTAACGCCGCATATTACTATAGATAGTCTGTGAGAGACAGCAATAATATTAAGCGACTTACGCTATAATGACTCACCAGCCCAGCTGACAACAGGCTTAAAATAGATAACAGAGCACATCTAACAGCAGACTAACTGCATGAGAAATGGACAGATTCTATTAGGTGGTGCCTCACATTAAGATACTGAGTGAAATTTGAGTGCTATACTTGACAATACTAGACAAACATAATGCATTTAGCTCACTATAGCACTCTTCTCTATTAGTCTAGCGGGGTCACGCTGTATACCATTTAAGTTTGTCTGAGAGAAGCAACAACATTATTAAGTGACTCACACTAATAGGCCCCTAACAGACAATGGAGTACATTTCTAAGCAGATAAACTGTAGGATAAATAGATATAATCTGTTAGGGGGTGCCTAACATTAAACCACTGAGTGAAACCCAAAACGCTATACCTTACTATATTGGATGGGCTATCCTAAGCCCTTAATAAATTTGGGAGGAATTGTCTAACCCATGTATATATGTCTGAGTTAGGAGAGTGGTGGTAAATATTTATGTCATCACACTGTAATAGTTATATGACTAGCCGCCAGTACAATACTGAGACTCACCACTAGGAGTGAGTATGAGGGCTTTGAGAGGATGTACACAGTGGTAGGAAAATATACATAGTGTCTTATTGCTTATGCAGACCAATATACCAAGGAAAATCTGATTTATGACTGAGCGAGACTAACATATCAATGTATATTGAGAATATCACACATATGAAGTCTATGTGATATTGCTACTCTGTAACTAACTCATTATTTTTAGAACACAGTGAGACAGCTCAGTAGTATTTTTACTACTTCTTAACAGTATGTACACCATGTGTCTTTGGTAATTATGTTCATTCACCTAGTGTTTTTATTATTTCGCTAATTGTATTTTCTTGTATTCTAATAAAGATATTACTCTTAACAGAAATCTATTCTATACCTCAAAATAAAAAAAGTGCCCTATATACACACTCTCCCTATCATATTCCCCCTTCTCCTTCCTTTTTCTGGTATATATGTTCATACTGTGTAGGAGCACCTCCCCAAATGATGAGATGAGAAGATTTCTCGAATCGACAAGGGGTTAAGCTTGGTGCGGTGATAAGTGTTTTGCTTCAATTTTTTGAATCGCAAGCATTTCCACTCTATAAATGTCCAAGCTATATGTGACGCCTCTCTCCAGATTCGTAACCTGGTAGCTATGTGGCCAGGGAGTACACAGGACTCCTTTGCCTTCCGGCAATCAGGGATGTGGGAAAAATTGCAACTGAGGCAAGGTGGTGCAAGGCCGAATGGTGATGCGTGGCTATTAGGTATTTTTATTATTTAAAAAACATGTCATGTATGTAGTAGTTTAAAGTGGAAATAGTAATGTCTTAAGTTTGATAGCTAAGTAGACATATTACAAAGGCACATTGCAATATCATTCCAAGGTACATTTAATTGTGATGTTTACCTTAAAATCCTACCTGGATAGCTGCCCATATGAAAAGCTTTTCACAAAATTAAACCTTGGGTTTAAATACAGTGAGTATGTTATGTAAGCTTCTCTGAAGTAATATCTGTGTCTAATTGCTTCTTTTGCCAATTATTTGTCATCCAACATGTTGCCTGTCTTGTTGTGGGACCTACAATTCTGACACTCACTCATGTTTTTAAACTTTTTTCTTCTTGTCACCCCTTGTAGGAGATAACGCATACCCTTTTCGCCCTTGGCTCCTCACTCCTCTATTAAACCCACGTACGGAGCACATACAACTCCGCACATACAGCCACTAGATCGGTTGTGGAGTGGGCATTTGGTCTTTTAAAGGCCAGATTCCGGTGCCTAGATCGGTCTGGTGGTGCTCTTATGTACGCTCCAACCATTGTGTGTGATATCATAGCTCTGTGGTGTTCCATAACATCGCCATCCTTGGGTGGAGGAGGCTGAGGTTGCTGGCGAGGAGGTGTTAGATGCTGACCCCAGCCCTCCAGAATCAGTTGATGGCGTGGTTTTTAAGCAATATGTCCTGGACACCTACTTCTCTTGTAAGTGTTTTTTTTTTTTTTACCAAAGACAACATACATAACTAATAAGTATATCATTATAGATTTTATTTACACAATAAGGAAAAAAATCAAACAAACAATTACTTGGATTTTCGGGGCCTTTTTGGTGGAAGAATGGTTGCAGCTGTTCTAGGATGAGTCTGGCTTCTGGTAACCCGTGATATAGAAGGCAACAGTGGGGAGGAAGCAGAGGCCAGTGGAGCAGCAGTGAGTGAGTGTGCAGCAGCCGACGATTGTGTGGCACGGGGTGCCCGGGTGGCAGAAGAGACAGAGATTTCAGAAGGGGCGGAGATGGCAGAGGGGGCAGAAGGGGCAGAGATGGCAGAGGGGGCAGAAGGGGCAGAGATGGCAGAAGGGGCAGAGGGGACAGAAGGGGCAGAGATGGCAGAAGGGGCAGAGATGGCAGAAGGGGCAAAAGGGCCAGGTGGAGGTAAATAATAGTTGTTTGGCGGATTATAATGTGCATATGGGTCATTGTCAACATATGGGTTGCTTTGGAAACGATGGTGATGCATTTGGGGTCTTAGACTAGAACCAATAGAACCTTGAGAGTGGAGTTGTTCAATATGTGAAGACGGGTGCGCGCGATAAGGTCTACTTGTTGAACGATAATGGGGTGAAGTGTAGTATGATTGATAGATGGGACTGAGAGATGGAGAGAAAGAAGTAGGAGAAGATCCCTGTGATATGCGTGCTTCAGGATTGGTGCATAGTGCATAGTCCATAGTGTTCTCTATACGGGTGAGGCTACTGTGTAAAGTATGCTCTATACGGGTGAGGGTTGTGGCAATATCTGTGGTATTGGACTGAATAGTGGCATTTGTTTCTTTAATACTGTGATAGCAGGCGTGCAGTGATTCCCGTTCACTGACTTCTGCTTCCTCACTCAACTGATGCTCTTCCACATCACGTGCCTTCTCCACCAGCTCATCCACTGCAATTTCTCCCTCTGTATTGGCCCCCCGACAAGGACAGATTGAAAAAAACAAGTTAATGGCGTCCTTAGTAAATTAGTGTGAATTATTATTGTCTACATTTTAGTAAACAATACATTGTCAATACAATAGTTTTCTTTACTGTGTGTGGTGGTTAAAATATAACTTCTTTACTTTTCACTATATGTAACTGCAAATATGTTAAAGTATAGGATTTGCTACTGAAAGACCAATTATTTGTTAACTGTAATATATATATTTTAGTATACAATTTATATATATTATATGTGTGTGTATATACCTGTAGCTGTGATAGGCTCACTGGCGGGTGGGCTATGTCCAGTGTCATTGCGGCCCACACCTTGCACCATCTCCGCATCCAAACAGGTCAATGCCCTGGTCTCCAATGCAGTCAGTTCAAGCGTTGCTGGAGGTCCACCACCTGTCCTTTGGGCATGCCTTCGGTGTTCTGTAATTTTGTCTTTAAGTCGACATTTAAAGTCTTGCTACCTGTGTGCAAAATAGACACATTAGCAGGATAAAATTACCCCCCAATCTGGACACATTTTAAATAAGAACAAAGAGCTAATTGTTTGACGCTTCAATATTTACCTTTTCTGGACCTCATTCACCTTGCGTCTTATTGGAGCCACGGCATTGACCTAATTTGTTATTTCTTCCCATATTCTGGCTTTGGATGGGGCAGAGAGTGGACGTGGAGTGGAGTGGAACCTATCAACAACCAATTCGACCAAAATGTCAATTTCATTTTTCAAAAAATTGGGCTGGCGTGTTTTTTTTCCTGCAACAGATGATGATCCTGAAGGCTGATTGGAATCTTGTTCAGACATGTCTACAAATGAAAATAAAATAAGTTTAGTCCATCACTATACCAAAAAGCTGCAGACCTAGGCTATGTTACTTACCTCAAAATGGAGGAAGGTTATCCTGTTCACTTCCAAACAGATGTTAATAGCAAACTAAAAAAGGAAAAAGAAAGTGCAATTATTCGTACTCCTTCTACGCTATGTCAGGTTGCAGACCTAGGCCCATGTTACTTACCTCAATATCCAACAATGCAATACGTTTCCCGACAGCAAAAACTGGGTCCATGCATAAATTGTCAAGGCCAACTATCGCATGCAGTATGAGGTTTTATAGTGGTGCGTTGTGTTGCGTACGTGCCAGAACGCTAGGCCCTCCCATTGGCTGAGCAGTTATTGACAGGTCAGTCAGCCATCTTAGTAAAGGTTCCGTGCTGGACGTGCAGACGCACCGATGTGCACAGAGAACCAATAGGTAAGCATGATATTAAACTGTCCCTTGTCAGAAAAAATGAGGTCCGCCACATTCTCACGTACCGAACTGCGAGTGCTTACAGCAATGATGGACCGTTGCTTTGAGCCCGCAGGGAGGTACGTGATTAATGGTGACAAGCTCCAGGCCTACAGAGCCGTACGCAGGCGACTGAGCCTGAAATTAGGGACCCGTCGCTTCATCGTGCAATTGCAGCGCAGATGGAGCGATCTGCGGAGACGGCAGCCCGACCTTCTGGCAGATTTGAGGGCAGAAAATATTAGTAGTAAGTTAGCCTCAAACACTATTTAATATGGCAATGTAATATTTTCTGCACACAGGAAATATGGTGACATATTTGCAAAGGCCTATTTTCTGTCTATTACCATACTAAACATTATTATTCTTAATATTATTATTTGATATTATTATTATTATTTACTATTATAAATAGTTTCTAATTCTTATGGTCATTTTTTCTAAAACGTTTTATTTTATTGACATGAGTGCCATTTAGCTACCATTAGCTGATGTTTGTGTAGGTTGAAGAAATTAAAAAAATACACGTAATATAACACATCATGCTCTCCAACAGGACGCCAACGCAGCTCCCAACACCACCGACAACATCAAGAGGTGGTCACACTGGAGGCACCACCTAAAACCCAAGAGCCACAGCAGGAGTCAGCCTTGGTGGAGGAGTCGCCGGTGGAGGAGGAGTTGCCGGTGGCTGATGACCCCTCCACATCTCCTCTGCTCTTCCAGAGCCAACTGGATCCCCCCTCTCAGCAACCACAAGTGCTGGTTGATGAAAGTAAGTAGATTACATGTTAATTTTCTTATAGCTGAGTTTGGTGGGGTTTTTTTTTACGCGATAGACGTTGGACATGAGAAACAGTTTTCCCTGCCCATTCACAGTACAGGGCATCCTAAGTTCCCCCAAAGGGATAACTGCCCCCCCCCACACACTTCTTGTATTGTGCGCAGCCCAACTCAACTGGCTGGCTTTAAAAATGTACCCTAGGGGGTGAGATTCTCCTTGCTAACATTTCCGAGAAAGTAAATGAATAAAAAAAAAAAACACTATTATACTATTTACTTTGTATTACTTGTGTCTCCCCCTTCCCTTTAGGTTGTAAGCTCTCATGAGCATGGCCCTCTTTGCTTGTGTGCTCCTTCTACGGTTCCTTAACCGTCTGTACCTCTTGCCCTGCTTCGCTTGCCCTGTTTTTCCTGTTTTCTTAAGCTTCACCCTTCTTGCTGATTTCGACCATCCCGTTCACTATCTGTCAGAGATAATCTGATTTTGCTTTACCCCGTCACCTGTGTTTGTATATATTAGTGTATCATGTTGTGTCTTGGTTCTGTTTTCTGTATATGTTATGTACGGCACTGCGGACCCTTTCTGGTGCCTTATAAGTCAAAGATAATAAAAATTTAAATAATAATTACTCCTACATTTATCAAAATTAAAGAAATGAGGCCAGGTTTGTGTAATATTCATTTATACACTATACCGATCTTAAAAAATGCATAGGTACAGGAACCTAGAGCTAGCATTTCAACACAGTAATGTATTAAGAGTGCATTAACTAAATTGTTGTCTTTCGTTTTTTGCAGCTGATGAGGAGTTGATGGGTCCTCCAAGGCCACAAAGCCAGAGGCTCGTGACTGCTATTAAAAAAGAAGAAAAAAAATATAAAAAATATAAACAAAAAGCGAAAAAAGTAAAAAAAAAATATATATATCTTAAAAAAATATTGAACAAATTTTATTGATTGTTTAATTGTTGCAAGTTTATGATTGTTTTAGTTTAGAAATTAAAATTGTTTTGTTAAAAGAAAAACTGGTATGTCTGTGATTTGATTGACCACATTTTCGTATTATCATTATACATTTAAGTAAAGCTGTTGGTTAAAAGGCAATGGAGAAGATGCCAACCAATAGGGTCACACCTCACATTCGGGATATAATGTAATAAGGGCCAAAACAATTATCAGTTCTATCATTGGTGTTATAGGTTAATAAAGTTATGAAATAATTCCTTCAGCAAAAGAGACTTTAAGAATAACATTAGATCATTGTTTATTTACAAAATAAGCTTGCACGCATTTTCAATGCTGAAAACTCTGATATTCAACAGACCAGACATCTACTTTTTGTTCCAACAAAAGAAGGTTGTACTATAATTTACAAATATCATATTACAATTGGCTGAGAAAGTATATAGGCGTATCGTGATCCTTTTGAGTCTCCTGGATGCAATGGAGAAGTTCAAGAAGTCTGTGCAAATCTTTGTTCAAAATTTCTGGATTGGAAACATCTGTTCTTTTAATAACTCCTTCATTCCTGTTAATATCCTTTTCATCAGCTCACACGAAAGGCTTATATAATATAACATATGACTTAATAAAACCACATCAAATATAAATGATATACTAAAATAAGATAAAAAAATGTAAATATTTTCATATTAATAAATTGTCTTCATCAAAAATAAGACTTCTTTGACAGGGTAAACAAAGTAGCATAACAAGGGGAATATATATTTTACGGTTAATTACAACCAGCACCATGAATCAACATTTGAGAGATACACCAATGATGTTACTATGCACTAAACAGCGTAGCGTTCGCTTCTACACGTAATGCAACTATTTGCTGGCGTGTATGGCCATAAATGGGTGCAATTAGAACAATTGCACCGCAAGTCATTAAGCTGCATATGTGAGAATACGCAGCTTGATGACTTCGGCCGTTCGCAGGCACTAAATACGTGCATTAGTGCACGTACGTGCGCTGCTCTCAGTTTGCATCCCTTAATGACTCAGGCCCGCTAAGTGTAGTTTATAGCCCAGCTGGGCTGATTATCTCCTGCTGTGCAGGACATTTTTCATTGGCCCCTATCTGTATATAAAGCAAGAAAGGACAAGCCCTCCCTGCCGGTTATAATTCCTGCTTCAGTGCACACTACCCTGCTGTGTCATTGCTTCCTGTTTGCCATTGAACCTGATTATTGTTGCCAACCCTTTGCCTGGATACTGACCTTGATTGATTGCTTGTGACCCTTGACCTATTGCCTGATTCTGATACTCCTTAATGCCTGTGACCCTGAACCTCTGCTCGGATACTGACGCTGCCGTATTGCTTGTGACATGTTTGACCTCTGGCTTGGATCTAGGCGCTACCGTTTACTGGTGACCCTCAAAACCTCTGCCGGTATCTTCCCTCCACTTCTACGTGTGCACCAGCGCTACATTCTCAGGACATCAGCTCAGTGCCGTAACTAGACATTTTAGTGCCCTGGGCGAGACAGGGCACTGGCACCCCCATCTAAGTGGGAGTGTCAATAGTTTAGTGGGCGTGGTCAACCTACTGTGGGGGCGTGGCTAGCGCTTTACAAGTTCTAGACTGCACTGAAACCCATCCCTCCCCATTCTTCACGGTCTGGCTTTGTAAGGATCTTTATGTAATAAGATCAAAGTACTTTAAATGCAGCTGTCACATGCTAGCTGTATAAAAATGAATTGTTTTTTTAAATAAAACTCACTGAAACAAATTAAAACATAATTGTAATGGTACCATATGTATCACACTGCTACTTCATCCCACTGTGCCCTCCATCACAGTTTCTCCTTTATCACACCGTGCCATGGAGCCATCTTTATCACATTGTGCCCCCTTATCACCATCACACGAAATTATATATATATATACACACACACATACAATATAAAGAGCCTCCTAGTGTCCGCCATACAATACAGAGAGCATTCCTGTGACCTCCATACTATACAGAGAGCATTCCTGTGACCTCCATACCATACAGAGAGCATTCCTATGACCACCATACTATACAGAGAGCATTCCTATGACCACCATACTATACAGAGAGCATTCCTGTGACCTCCATACCATACAAAGAGCATTCCTGTGACCTCCATACTATACAGAGAGCATTCCTGTGACCTCCATACTATACAGAGAGCATTCCTGTGACCTCCATACCATACAGAGAGCATTCCTATGACCACCATACTATACAGAGAGCATTCCTATGACCACCATACTATACAGAGAGCATTCCTGTGACCACCATACTATACAGAGAGCATTCCTGTGACCTCCATACCATACAAAGAGCATTCCTGTGACCTCCATACTATACAGAGAGCATTCCTGTGACCTCCATACTATACAGAGAGCATTCCTGTGACCTCCATACCATACAGAGAGCATTCCTATGACCACCATACTATACAGAGAGCATTCCTATGACCACCATACTATACAGAGAGCATTCCTGTGACCACCATACTATACAGAGAGCATTCCTGTGACCTCCTTACTATACAGAGAGCATTCCTGTGACCTCCATACCATACAGAGAGCATTCCTATGACCACCATACTATACAGAGAGCATTCCTGTGACCACCATACTATACAGAGAGCATTCCTGTGACCTCCATACCATACAGAGAGAATTTCTGTGACCGCCATACTATACAGAGAGCATTCCTGTGATGGAGAGGGTGCAGAGGTTACAGCTGTATTTCGGGGGTCCAGGAGTCAGAATTGACAGGTGTCAGGGATCAGAAGGAAGGGAAACATATCTGGATAGAAACAGTGGGAACTGATATGCAGGGCAAGGAAAGGTCAATGATGGGGGCTCTATACTGTACCGAGAGTTGGGAGGGGCACTGGAGTCATAGTTATCAGGAGCAGAGGTGAGAGTGTTGGTGGAACGCAGGGCTGTCAGGAGGAGCTGGGGACGCTGGGAGGGGCAGTCCTGGAAGCAGAGAGCTTCTAACACACAGCATGTGATATAACAGACCAGTGCTTAGGGAGAGAACAACTAATGGAGCTGACAGATCCCCCTCCCTCTCACTTACTTAAGGTCTGTTCTCAGCTTCCTGCAGTGTTGGCTCTTCTGCACTGACAGAATGGTGACATCATCAGTGATGCTGCAGTGACAGGGGGCCGGCGATTTTTTCATAGTCCTTTCATGGACCAGCCACCACACTAGTGGTTTTTTTTACTATGTAACACAGAGGGGAAGGTAGCGGGCGGCTGCTGCGCCCCCTCGGGCTTGCGCCCAGGGCGACAGCACCGCCCGCACCACCCTAGTTACGGCTCTGCATCAGCTCCTACTACTAGAGTACAAGACCCTGGGGGCATCAGAGTACCTGTGAGTGCACCTAGCTCTACGGAAAAAGCGTTTCCTATAGGTGAAGACCTCTGAAGCGGTTCTAGGATACCTGGGGCGAGAGCCATAACAACCCCTTTATATGTAAAAGCAAATAAATACTGACAATCTGGACGTAATGTTATCGAAAAGATACAAATATCAACACAAATGCTGAACACAAATCAATCACAGTAAAGTGTGTACCGTCAGGTGGGATTTGCATGAGGATGGTTGTCGAATTGGGTACTACAGGGTATTGTGTCTCCATAATTTTAGTTATAGCTCTTAGATCGTATAGGAGCCTAAATCTCTGCCCACCATGTTTCTTAATTGGGACTATAAGTAGAGTTACAAATACTATTATTATTTTTACACATTGGGCCTGATTCATTAGTGATCTTATCTTCTGCGGAAGTTGCGATGCGTATTTTAAGAACAAACTGGAAGATAAGAAAGTCGCGATTTGACAACGTACAGAAGTTAAGAGACATGCCCATCTTAAGCCATTTACTCAATGGAAAATAGGATGCAACGGATCTTAAACAGTCAATTCTTCTTAAGATGATCCGCTTCTTAAGAGCCGCTTCTTATTTAAATATATAACAGTGAGTGTTACGCAACGGCAAATGTGGGAGGTGCGAAGGGTTTGTTTACAAATTTAAAAACACAATTGGAGTATATTGTGCAGAACTGTTAATGCCTAATTATTCCTTTTAACCCTTACATGCTTATATAACCTGGGACAAATGACTTAGAAATGTTAATGAGCTAAATGAACACACCTTCTTATTCACCTACATGAAAGATTGGGTAATGTGTTTGATTTGAGCTGAGAATGTGGATGAAAATGCATCTCATAATAATTCGCTAGCATAAATAAACATGCATATTGAAATAAACATTAGTGTGTATTATAAAAATATATATCATTAACGTTACAAAATGCATAGTGTACTCTTCCATAATCTATACATAGGAGAGTACATACAACCTCTACACAGATATAGGGCGTGAGTCAAGAATTAAACTCATGACTCCATTGTTGGAAGGTAGATTGACAACATTCAGTTGGAAAATGAAATAAATTCTATAGACTAGAACGAGAAGCACAACAATACAGTATGTGTGCAACAAATGTAAGAGCTAGATAATAGGGCTTCAAACAAAAAAAAAACCAATACTAGCACCCTTCCTTGTTACAAAAAAATATATGTCAGTTAAGATCTCCATGGTTACCTTGGTGGTTAGCACTTCTGTCTCACAACACTGGTGTCATGAGTTTGAATACCAAACATGACTGTAGCATCTGTGTACAAATTGTAGGCCTGAATCATTAAGGAAAGGAACACAAGTGGAACTTTGTCCAAAGCAGCAGATGTTTTTAATTAGCAAATTGTGTATTAGGTTAGTATTTAGCACATAATGAATGTAGTGGTTTTTATTCAAGTAACACACAAACACTTGATATCTTGATTTTAACTCTGACATTCAAAGTTGATCGACGACAATTATAAATCTGTCCTCATATTATAAATTTACCTCCCCTCAAATGCAACTTTGTTAGGCCAAGGTGCAGATTTTATTTATTACAATGTTTTACTTTCAAAAATGATTCTGGCCTACAGGACACATTCACCTTATTATGTGCATGCTAACATCTATTACTATGAATGGCCTAAAACTCAGAGGGGGTTGGGTTGATTTTGAGGGGACAGGCTCCTTTGA
Organism: Mixophyes fleayi; assembly: GCF_038048845.1. Taxonomy (NCBI): domain Eukaryota; kingdom Metazoa; phylum Chordata; class Amphibia; order Anura; family Limnodynastidae; genus Mixophyes; species Mixophyes fleayi. Next base: position 208,865,803 of record NC_134402.1, on the reverse strand, counting down.
GTTAAATGCAACATTGTCTGGAAACCTTGTTTAGTCTTCATCTATGACTTGTATGTTATGTTATGTACTTGTCATGGCTCAGAGTAATATTAGAGGATCCCTTGTCCCTGCCAAGATGGAACTCACTCAGGAGTGCAGAGTCTAACGGGTAGGAGGTCTTCGCCAGTTACCCTCGCAAGGGGATATGGACTTTGCTGCTCCTTTCCCGCAGGTTGCGGTCTGCAAAATGAGTGCTGGCAGGGTAATAGTGGAGCTTAAGACACAATAAGTTGATACAAATGGTCGGAGAGAATCTTGATACAGGAGCTAATAGACATGGCTAAATGATAACAGCTGTATGATGATGTGACAGGAATATTGCAATAGACACTGATGTAGCTAAATAAGAGCGGTAACTCAACAGCAACAGCAAGCACGGGAATAAGATAACTGGACAGATAGAAATAATGAACCACTTCACATTTGGTAACTCATGGTAACTGCAGGGAATATAGTAGAGCAACAGTGCAACAGAGATGGTAACGAAGATAGAACTCAGCTGGACCGGAGTTGGTAACTCAAAGCAATAAATGAATCACTGATACAGCGGCAGTTCAGTCAAAGGTATTGGAAAGTTAGAACTAGGCTGATCCATAGATATAACTCAGAGCAAGCAGTGGAATCACTGACACAGCGACAGTTCAAAGAATGATAATAACAGTATAGAACTTAGCTGATCCGGAATGATTATTCAAAGCCGGCAGATGAGTATTGGTACAGCGGCAGTTCAATAATACACATAACAAAAAATGGAACTCAGCTGATCCGTGAATGGTGATACAGAATATCAGATGAGTTACTGGCAAAGCGGCAGTTCAAATGTAGAACGAGCAGAGACATTGAATGTTGATCCACAGATGGCAATTCCGAGCAGCAGAGACTAGCACAGGTGTAACAAGCAGTTCATCAAACAGTTCAATGTGCGGAAGTAGCGGAAGAGTGAAACTTAGCTGATCCATGCTTGAGTAGTACAGCAGCAATTCCAATAACGAGGCAATGGAGGTATTAGCTGGCTGGAGAGAGAGAAACAAGCGGTAACAGCGATGAGTATAGCTGATTCAGAGACCTCAGGACGCCAAATCCTACTGAGAGTGGGTAACTCGAAGAACAGGCAAAGGACAGGAAACCATGGGAGGTTTAAATAGCGCTCCAAAATACTAGAACCAATGGGAACAGATAGAGGTCATAGCAAAGGTAACAGGTAGCATATGCGCAGGAGAGACTACAGGTGATGACCTAATAATGAAGTAGCAGCCTCGATCACCGCTACGAGAGGAAGGTAACAGCGCCGGTTCCTATCTATGGGACCGGCGTGTGACAGTACTCAGCTTTACACAAAATCAATGCAGACCAAAGTGGAGCAGCACAGTGGTTTATTGGCTAGCACTGGGGTCATGAGTTTAATTCCCAACCATGTCCTTATCTGTGTGGAGTTTATATGTTCTCTTGCATGTTTGCGCGGGTTTCCTCTGACATTGTAAGTTGATGCATGATATGCTCTACCCAAAATTTAAATATGGCCTCATATTTAACATTTACCTCCCACTCCAATGCAAGATGGTTTTGGGAAGGTGTTAATTTGGTATGCCATTTTGCATATACCTTCCTTAATGATTCAGGCCCCCAGGGCACATTATGTGTATGCTATTACTAGGAATGGCCTTCCTCTTGGAGAGGGGGTTGTTGTTTGAGGGCACATGGTCTTTTTTGTGAAATGCAACTAGCGACTACAAACCTTTTTATCTTCATCTACTGCTTGTATATTATGTCCCCATCTTGTAAAGAAAAAACATTGCAGCCAACATTGGGTCTGCATGGTGGCTTTGTGTCTAGCACCTTTGCATCCCAGTGCTGGTTTCATGACTTTGATTCCGGCCCATTTCCTTATTTGTGTGGAGTTAGTATGTTCTCCCCATGTTAGTGTGGGTTTCCTTTCAAAATCCAAATACCTACTAGTAACTTCTTTTGCTGCTAACAAATTGACCCTAGTCTGTCTGTGTTAGGGCTTTTACAGTGTAAGCTCTTGTTGGGACAGATTGCCTTCTCTGTGGTGCTATACAAATGTTGAAATGATGATGTAGTAGGAACGGAGCAATCTATCTTAAATGTTAACAACGTTTCATTAAAATCTCCATTCTTTATTGTCCTAATACCCACATGTTGTGCAATTGCAATATATTAATAAAGCCACACACACCAATGTTTGTGTTTGATTATATTATATCAATACAAAAATATTTAAAACTTCCAACATATGTACAATTAAAAAAAATAACCATAAAGGTCGTTCAATAATTTAGTTTGTTGTTTCAACAATTTTTGATATTTTGCAATTTTTTGGTTATATTTTTTTATTTTTGCAGACATTTCCGCAAGCGAAGGGGGGGTTTTGATCCCTAATCGTGGTGTATTCGGGAGCTGTAAAAGAAAAAAGAAAAATAAATAAATCCATGCCTATCTAATTTCGAAAACAGACAGGAGATAGCGGGGTGTAATTTGGACTTTGTGGGGATTAGCAGAGACGTGTACTGTTACATAACTTTAAACTGACAACAACTTCTAATGTGATGCAAAATACATTTGGGGCAAGAGGCACCTCCTCTGCCACCTCCTTCTCCTCCTGCACCTCCTCAGCCACATTCTCCTCCGACACCTCCTCTGCCTCTCTGGCGGTCACGATTCATACGGTGTATTTGAATAATTATTACACATAAGCTTATTGTGAAAAGACCTACCTGGTTCACAATTATATACATGTAGTCAGATAATAATGTTGTCACGATTACTGTCACGATACAACGTAGAGATACAGCTAAAGAGCCATGAATAGGTGAAGAACAAACGATGTTTATTGCTGGCAAATATAAACAGGTGATGAAATCATAAGTTTGCAGAAATACCAGATATTCAGCAGTTGCAGGTAAATGGAAGGTGGGGGAAGATTCCAGGCAGCAGATACAGGTAAATGCACAGGTAAGTCCCAGGTTCACATATGAAACAGGTCAGCAGAATGAATGATGAGATCCTAATGCAGTAGAATCACAGGAACAATGCAGGAGGAAGAATCACAGGGTGTAACCACAGGATATGACATCAGGATGACAACAATAACCAGCAATGACTGCTGGGAGGAACAGGTATATATAAGAGAAAATAAACCACACCCAGGTGCATGGGATAATTGGAGAAAGTGTTAACCCCTAATGCAAACATGAAAAGCAAGATAGCAGCACCTCTGGTGATCAGAGATACTGCTGTAAATACACACTAATAAAGTCAAAAGGCAGGGGCTGCCAAGCAAAGCAGTATGTACTGCAAGGGGTTTGCAGGCAGATCCTGACAGTACCCCCCCCCCCCTTAGGGCGGATTCCAGATGCCCGATTACCAAAAATGTCTAAATTCGTCGGAATCATAGTCCACAATAGGGGGCCCAGCAGAAAAGTCCTCGTCCATGGGCAGAAAGGCGAAGGAGACCATGCCAGCTGCCAGTTCAAGCACTGCAGAACCACCTCTCTTCTTACGTCCTCCTCTCCTACGGGACTTCTTCAGAATTGGGGCCTGAGCCAACTGGGTGGAGCACAAAGTTAGTTCTCGGACTGTAGTGCTGGGTAGTGTTGCTGAAAGCACAGGTGACCCACAAGATGGCACTGCAGGGGTTGGAGAAAACTTTTTGATTACTTCCTCAACGAACAGTTGTAAGTCCGATAGGACAGGATGATCCGTTTCAATAAATGGGTTTGCCCATTCCAAAGCTTCCCCTCTAAAATACAAAATTAGGAACAGTACCTGTCTCTTAGGGTTGTTAACCAGCTCAGGTATGGAGGGAATATAAGAAGCAGCAAATCTCAGAAGGGCACCAAGTTGGGAAATGTGCCCCTCAAAGAAAGGCAACAGCTCAGGCTTGGCACTCTCAGCAAAGGATGACTTGCACTTGGCAGCAGGCCCGGACTGGGCGGCAGACTTGGCAGTAGGCCCGGACTGTGCGACAGATTTGGCAGCAGGCCCGGACTGTGCGACAGACTTGGCAGCAAGCCCAGACTGGGCAACAGGCTTGGCAGCAGGCTTGCAGCAGGCCCGGACTGGGCGGCAGGCTTGGCAGGGACAGCACTTTGAGAAGCCCGAGGGCAGACAGCACTTTGAGAAGCCCGAGGGCAGACAGCACTTTGAGAAGCCCGAGGGCAGACAGCACTTTGAGAAGCCCGAGGGCAGACAGCACCAAGTTGTAACTCGGGCTGAACCGCATGGACTGGCAACTCTGGCTGAACCGCATGGACTGGCAACTCGGGCTGAACCGCATGGACTGGCAACTCGGGCTGAACCGCATGGACTGGCAACTCGGGCTGGACCGCATGGACTGGCAACTCGGGCTGGACCGCATGGACTGGCAACTCGGGCTGGACCGCATGGACTGGCAACTCCTCTGGAGCAGACTTTAAGGGCAGCGCCCCCTCTGGAGCAGACTTTAAGGGCAGCGCCCCCTCTGGAGCAGACTTTAAGGGCAGCGCCCCCTCTGGAGCAGACTTTAAGGGCAGCGCCCCCTCAGGAGCAGGCTGTAGCTCAGGAAGAGAGAGAGCGGCTGGAGACTCGGCACTGGAGGCAGCGGCTGGAGACTCGGCACTGGAGGCAGCGGCTGGAGACTCGGCACTGGAGGCAGCGGCTGGAGACTCGGCACTGGAGGCAGCGGCTGGAGACTCGGCACTGGAGGCAGCGGCTGGAGACTCGGCACTGGAGGCAGCGGCTGGAGACTCGGCACTGGAGGCAGCGGCTGGAGACTCGGCACTGGAGGCAGCGGCTGGAGACTCGGCACTGGATAGCACGGTAACAGGAGACTCGGGTGCAGAAGCTGTGGCAGCAGGCTCACGACCGGACACAGTGGCAGCAGGCTCACGACCGGACACAGTGGCAGCAGGCTCACGACCGGACACAGTGGCAGCAGGCTCACGACCGGACACAGTGGCAGCAGGCTCACGACCGGACACAGTGGCAGCAGGCTCACGACCGGACACAGTGGCAGCAGGCTCACGACCGGACACAGTGGCAGCAGGCTCACGACCGGACACAGTGGCAGGACTGGACACAGTGGCAGGAGACTCAGGACCGGACACAGTGGCAGGAGACTCAGGACCGGACACAGTGGCAGGAGACTCAGGACCGGACACAGTGGCAGGAGACTCAGGACCGGACACAGTGGCAGGAGACTCAAAGCTGGAGGCAGATGATGTGACCTCAGAGCTGGAGGCACATGATGTGACCTCAGAGCTGGAGGCACATGATGTGACCGCAGAGATGGAGGCAGATGCTGGCACCTCGCGACAGGAGACAGAGGCTGGCACCTCGCGACAGGAGACAGAGGCTGGCACCTCGCGACAGGAGACAGAGGCTGGCACCTCGCGACAGGAGACAGAGGCTGGCACCTCGCGACAGGAGACAGAGGCTGGCACCTCGCGACAGGAGACAGAGGCTGGCACCTCGCGACAGGAGACAGAGGCTGGCACCTCGCGACAGGAGACAGAGGCTGGCGCCTCGCGACAGGAGACTGGAGCTGGCGCCTCAGGACAGGCGGCTGGAGCTGGCGCCTCAGGACAGGCGGCTGGAGCTGGCGCCTCAGGACAGGCGGCTGGAGCTGGCGCCTCAGGACAGGCGGCTGGAGCTGGCGCCTCAGGACAGGCGGCTGGAGCTGGCACCTCAGGACAGGCAGCTGGAGCTGGCGCCTCAGGACAGGCGGCTGGAGCTGGCAGATTGGGTCTCTTCGAAGAGAACAGGTATGCTGGAGCATAAACAGATTTGGAGTGCAGAGAGGAAACAACAGGAGATGGTTCAGTAAGCTGACGTGGTCTACGGATGGGACAGTCCTGCAAGAAATGTGCATTGCTGGCACAGTAGAGACACAACTTGTTTGTTATTCTGCGACGCCGTTCCTCTTCGGTCAGATGGGGGCGTGGACCACCTGTGAACTGGGAATTTGTTACCTCATAGTTCTTAGAAAACAGCAAATTCATAGAAGCACTTTTAAGAGGTGCTGCTTGCACAGGTTCATCAGCAGAGAAGGTGGATTGAGACAGATCAGCAGCTTCTGAATTAGGAGGGACAGAATCTGACAGTCTCCTGAGTGGGTCCAAAAGCAACGTAGAAAATTTAGCCAGCTGGGAGCGAAGCAAGATAATGTCCATCAAGTTTGGTAAAACAGACATGTTGCAGAAAACAAATGAAAAAAGAATTGCAGAGAAAAGGTCCCAGAAATAAAAAAACTTTCACCTGACTCCTAAGCTGTTTTTTGGGCTGGTTATACTGTCACGATTACTGTCACGATACAACGTAGAGATACAGCTAAAGAGCCATGAATAGGTGAAGAACAAACAATGTTGATTGCTGGCAAATATAAACAGGTGATGAAATCATAAGTTTGCAGAAATACCAGATATTCAGCAGTTGCAGGTAAATGGAAGGTGAGGGAAGATTCCAGGCAGCAGATACAGGGAAATGCACAGGTAAGTCCCAGGTTCACATATGAAACAGGTCAGCAGAATGAATGATGAGATCCTAATGCAGTAGAATCACAGGAACAATGCAGGAGGAAGAATCACAGGGTGTAACCACAGAATATGACATCAGGATGACAACAATAACCAGCAGTGACTGCTGGGAGGAACAGGTATATATAAGGGAAAATAAACCATACCCAGGTGCATGGGATAATTGGAGAAAGTGTTAACCCCTAATGCAAACATGAAAAGCAAGTTAGCAGCACCTCTGGTGATCAGAGGTACTGCTGTAAATACACACTAATAAAGTCAAAAGGCAGGGGCTGCCAAGCAAAGCAGTATGTACTGCAAGGGGCTTGCAGGCAGATCCTGACAAATGTGAGCTGACATTGTTAAACATGCATTTTTCGGCAGAGATAAAGATAATCTTTACCAAAAGGATATAAACATGATAGACACACACCACTTTCACATGCGCTGTCACAAAGTTTGTTTTTGGCTTAGGGATGTTGAAATGTCATTATTACTGTGTAATTAAGTACTATTTTTTATTTTTAGGCCATGACAATTAATTTGAACATATAATTAGTGACTGATTAGGGAGATGTATTACAGGAGGCAGGGGAGGGGTGGCAGACTTTAGCCCTGGGGGCAAGCACACAGCACTGGCCCATAAGTAGCGGCCCACCCTTAAAGGGTGGTTTTTGGTACAATATATATTTATCTATATAAAAAGAGGCTATTTTAGTGTTGCTTAATCCTTACATATATTCTTATACCCAGGCCCAGAGCTGGATTAAGGCTCTGGGGGGGCCTGGGCACTTTAGACAGGGTAACCCCCTATGATTTAGCATGGTTATCATTTTAGACAAATACACAGGCAATACTGTGTGCACTACTGTTAGGTGCACACAGTTCTGCCTTCACAAGCAGAACACGGTGAAGCGGGACATACCTCCCAACTGTCCTAAGTGAGATAATCACCCAAATTCGGGACTGCCCCACCAGATTCAGGACAGTTGGCAGACTGTCCTGCTCTCTCCTACCTGTTCTTGTCACTGTCACCACTTGTGGCTGCTGGTTTCTTTAGCTCTTTGCCGCTTGTCTGGATTCTGGAATATTGGAGACCCTAATTGGAGAAAAAAATGGGTACATGAAATTTAGAAAACTCCAACCGATAATAGTATTCATATTTGATAAATAGACCTATTTCCTCCAACTAACCCTTACATTAAATTAATAGTATTCCCATTTAATAAATAAACCTATTTCCCTCCCTCCAAACAGCCCCAGCAATAATTTAAATAGCATTTATGTTTAATAAATATAAACATTTCCCACAACCATCCCAGCCATTAAATAATTCATAATCACTTTTAATAAATAGATCTCATTTTCCCCAAACAGCGCCACATTCAATTAATAGATCCCAAACCAACCCAGCATTAAATTAAAGGTCCAATCACCCCATCTTAACTTCATAGGCCCCATTATTAAATTAAATTGTCCCATCACCACAACACAAATAAGATAGCAATACACACACACAATACATTGGCCCCTCACTCCCACACACACAGACACACACACAATACACTGGCCACTCACTCACACAAAATACACTGGCCCCTCATTCACACACAGTATATTGCCCCTTCACTCACACAAACTACACTGGCCCCTCATTCACACACAGTATATTGCCCCATTCACTCACACAAAATGCACTGGCCCCTCAATCACACACAGTATACTGGCCCTTCATTCACACATAGTATATTGCCCCCTCACTCACACACAGTATACTACACACACACACACACACACATGCACACACACAATATACCACACATACAATATAACACACACACACACTATATTAATATACCCCCCCCGCCGCACTTACCTTTCTCCATCTGGAGCCAGATTTATATTTTGGGTCAGCCATGTCTTGGAAATACTTTGAAATGATTTTTAAAAGTAAAGCAAGTATGTGTATTACAGTATTGTATCCGAATAATAGAGAACTCACATCTAACAATCTCCGCTCTCAGCTCCGCTAAAAGCTGGGTCTGCCGCTACCATAAGTCTCTCCAGCGGCGTTGGAGCTGGACCACGGATCTACGGTGGTTGAACCGCCGCCAGATGTATCTGCGCACCCTCTGGCACGCCTGAAGCTTCATTTCGAAATATAACAGCCTGCGGGTATACTGTCCATGACCTCGGCCAGGACCCTCAGTTCCCTAGATGCGAATGTGCTCCCCCTCATCTTGGAAAAGGAATAATCTTCAATACTCTGCACTGTGATTGGTTCTCAGAGCACATGCGGGCAAGCTCACGTCAGTCACGGATCTTTTCCATACTTGATCATATCCTAGCAAAAAGTGGGGGTGGAGAAGGTGCGATGAGATGTGTGCTCCAGACTTAGCAATTAGGATGAGACATGTACACCTGTGTATTTTAAGGCAGCTGTGCTGTTCCTTCAGTCCTGCTACTTTCAGATGGTTTCTTCCAGGCGGATAATTAAGCTGATTTGGATTGCAAGGA